>NC_141146.1:131469496-131769496 GCF_053477565.2 Lygodium microphyllum | reverse complement strand
CTATCTCTAAGAGGTTTGGCTGGCAAAGCGCTTCCTTGAATGTCATAGTTAAGAGTAGTTCGTCAGCCTCCTCGCCAAAGATGAGTTGCATGCACTTATGTAGGAGCATGTCGTAGTGCTCGTTAAGACATTCTTGCTCTTCCTAGGATAGAGGACATGGCAAGTATTCCTCAAGCTGCTCCTTAGGGAAAGTGCCCATGTCTACAAGGACGTAGACGCTTGTGAATAATTTGAGTTTAGCGTCCAACTCGTTCAAGCACTCTGTGACACTTCTATTTTCTATGAAGGCTTGCTTGGTAGCCATCTCCTGCAAGGTTCTAGGAGTTTCTCTAGACTTTAGCATAGCTGGGGGGTCGGGTCTAGATGGGAAAGTTTGGTCAATGCTAAGATTTCTTATATCTTTGAGGTTTTCATGTTTCTCCTGAGGCTTTGCTGCTATTATGTCGTCGTTTCCCTTGGATCTGATTGGTATAGTTCTGGCAACCTGTTGTGTAGTGTTGTATCCACTCTTGATTGGTCAATGTAAGTTCTATTATCGGTGGATTGAGTGTTGTAAGTAACCATTGATGGTAATGGTTGCTTTGACTTATCAGAACACGCTGTTAGGAGAGATGGCCATGGGTTCCTTAATGGGTAGACTCGACGCTTTATTCCCAAGTCTTTCCATGTTCTTGGTCTCCGTCTTCTTGGTGTCCCCAACCACTTGTAACTGCCGTTGTTTTCGTTGTTTTCTCCTCTTGTGCTTGGGCAATGAAGGTGTATCCCTTAAAGACTCAGGATCATGAACTAGGTTAGCTGTTGATGTGCTTGGTTGGGCCTCAGCTTTCTCTTTCTCTGGTGTGTCCTCATGGGACATAGCTGCGACCTACTAGATGGCCTTGCTAGGTTGATTGGTCAGATGTGCCATCTCCTTGGTCACATCTTTGAGAGGTTTCTTCTCAATCCTAGGCTTTAGGTACTTTGACACTGCTAGAGGTGTCAAGGATGTTGATTGTGACACCTCTTCCATGGGTGAATTGGTAAGGACACGTTCCACAAGAGGTATCGTCACGGCCAAAGGCTGTGACTACTGTGATTCTTGATTGGAGGTAGTAGTGGCTAGTTCAATGGATTGTTCACTATTAGTAGACTACGGTGTCAAGTCCTTAAGTAGATTGGAAGTGGCCATGCCTTTTGTTGCCCTTTGTGCATTCACTTGTGCAGATCAAGCATCAGTTGAGATAGTCGCAATGGGTTGCACATGCATATCCTTAGGCTGAGAGCTAAGGGTGGTGTCATGTCCCACCTCTTAGACATTTGGAAGCTTAGATGGTGAAAGAGATTGGGATTGAGTAGCTACACTTGATGACTACTATTGTGCTTCCTGTATCTATTTAGGGAAAGAGGGTATTGGGACTCCTAGGTAGACTTGGCACTGGTTGAGATATTTGCTTGTGGCTGCTAGATGATTCTACCAGTTGCTTTGCTGAGCAATCAACCTTGCCATGAGCAATGTTGCACCTAAGATGCTCATTATCCTCTTGGGAAATCAAAGGCTCCTTGGGCACTAGTGGCTTTTGTGTACACTTGACAGGTACATATGATATTTGCTTGTTAAGCACGCTAGGCTAATGATCTACCTTTCGAATAGTCCTATTTAATTTCTTGATTTCAATCATGGCGGGCTCAGTCATTCCAACCTTATTGAGTGAAGATTGGGATTTTCGTTTAGATTTCCTCCTACGCTTCTTTGCTCTTGATACGATCTGGCCTTCAGCTCTGACAGAGGTGGTTTAGCTAGGGTTTTGGCACCCAAATCCATCGGTTACCAGTGTAATACCCTTGAGCATGTAGCAATGCTTTGGATATCCATCGTGGCATTGTGCTGGCTCTCCATCGATACCTTCGTCTATAAGGCTTGGGCTTCTTTTGTGGTCTTCTATGATATTTGTAAGTCCAAATCCTATCCTTGGCATTATCTCTTGGCCTTCTAGTTTCAAGCGTGGCCCCGCTCACTAGTTCTCTCTGTTCAACATGCACTTGTACCAACTCTTCCAACAAGTCCTTGCACTCGTTACTAGGCTTGCCTGGTATGTCAAAATGTTTCCTACCTTTTCCCTCGAGGTTTGATGAGGTCACCTTTACTAAAGGTTGTGATTATCCTCACACCCAATAGTGTCAAGTGTATCCTCTATGCTACGTAATCAGCCTCACACTTTGTCACCCTTTTGAAGGGTCTTCCTAGGAGGGTTTCTTTTCCACAATTAGCACTATTTGGAGGAACATGGAATAGGATAGGCAAGCTTTCCATTTCAATAGTTACAAGGATTTTACACTTTCATATAAGTGCTTGTGAGTATCCCTCGTAAGGAATAAGAGTTGCATTAGTCGATGTGAGCTCTGTTTGGCCTAGTAGGGTCCATGCTTCATAGGTCAATATATTGAAATCTACTCCTTCATCGATGAGAGCATCGATACAGTGCTCTCCTTCTGCAGTGAGTTTGACCCTAAGATAAGCAGACTGTACTATGTCTTCATCTTCTGGGTCTTGGCTTATAAATTTAAGCCTTCTGATACATACCCTTGAGTCCCCAACTACACAGCTAGATTTGGATTCTCTATTGATATCTTGGGTCGTTTGTGCAGTGTCGTTCAAGGTGTATCTATCATTAGGAATATCGTGCCTAGTCATCCTCGTAGTTGTAGCTTGATGTTGTTCCATTCCACTTTGACTAGATGTAGTCCGAATGCAACATATGCATGTTTTTGTGGTATGGCCTTTTTTCCCTTATTGGCTAGATTGGCCCATTGAGGTTATAAGGTTTCTGTTCTTGGGTATGGGCTTTTGGTTGCTATTTTGCAAGTGAGAATCTATGCTTGTGCAGAGCCCTTAATACACTAGGATCTAATTTGGAGAACCTGTAGTGACGCGCATTTTCTCTCCAACCTACTTGGGGGAAGTGTGGAGGGGGCATAACTCCCTTTGCAGGGGTCCAGAGGGGCACCCCCTAGCCTGCAGGGCCGTTACACTAAACACCATGCACAATTTGAAGGACGAGTTTTGAACTACTTGCTCTAGATTTTAGTCTAGTGATAGATCTATGATGTGATTTTGGCTCTATATGGTCTCTGGGTCAGTTTCAGGGTCTGCATGTTAAAATTTGACCAAATTCAAATTCGGCCCAATAGGTCCAAATTACAGGGCCAAAATGTTTGATTTGGCCCATCTGAATGGCCGAGGGCCGAATGCAATTGGTCTGAGTGTCAAACTCGGACAGTCCAAGTGTAGCTGTCCGAGGGTCGAATCAGGTGGACTGAGTTGTCAAGGTTGAGGGTTGAGTGGTTCATCCGAATGGATTTGGACCGAAAGATCGAGGGCCAAGTCGAGTGGGCCGAGTGCAAAAGTGGTCTAAGTGGTGAACTGAGCCGGGCCAAATGTCAGCTTGTCCGAGTGGGGTAGGGCCGAGTTGGCAAGGCCAAGGGTCAAATATTAAGCTGGTCTGAATGGTTGAGTCGGACGGGCCAAGCGATGACTGTTCAAATCAAGTGGGCTGAGTCAAGTGGGCCGAGGCCAATTATAGGACTCTGCCCAAAATCACCATCACTCCTGGGCCGAGCACAACACGTTTTTCATCGGACTCCACAGAATTCATTTCGCCAAGCGATCGAGGCATTCCTACTGGTCGAGGATCTCCAGATCCTAGCTACTCATGCAAGGGAAGATGTGGAATTACCTGTAGTGGGCAAAGAACTCCTCAATGGCAAGATCAAAGCACGTCCATGCAATGAAGCTCTCTCTCCCTCTCTCCAACTCTCCTAAAACCCTGCAATGCAAAATGTGGTCTTCCTAGCCACTCCTGGCCTCTTATTACCCTGCCTAGACTTGCATTCACCTTAGTCTTGCTTCCCTTACCAAATTTTAACCCAAAATTATATTTTTCCCCTTCTTTTCCCTATTTCAGCCTGTTATACAGCAACAAAAAACCCTACTGGTGCTCCAATGTTTTGCTCCTATCCTACCTAAATGCAAAAAAAAATCATAAAGGAAATACCTACACTACTCTAACCTACTTTTCCAAATCCAAAAAACCAAAATCCTACTCACTAAGGAGATCGAATACCTCTTAAACTCCCTGGCTTTCTACCTATCTACCTCAAGTACCGGTTCGGGAAAAACCCTACTTCAATGCTCGATTCGAAGTGTGCAAGCACTCAAGGCTTAAGTCTATTGGTTTCGGCAATGGAACCAAAATGTAGAGGCGATCAAACGCCAAGAACCATGGACTGCTTATTGCTTCAAGCTTTCCAAGCCGAGTACTAATGGCTACTTTTCACATAGCCGACGCGCCATCCATCTCTACGGGTGTAGTGAGCTTACCTCCGTGCCCGATCGAGTTACTTCCTCTCCCGAGCACTCCGGTAGCTCCACGATCTAAGTGCAAGCTTCAAGTGAGCTCCATCCTCAAGCTCCACACTCCAAGCTCCATTGCCGCGAGCAAGATAAAAGAAGAGAAGAGAAGAGAAGAAGAGAGGAGAAGATGGAGAGCTTCTCCTCCATGGTCCCTCACCCCCACACACTCACTTCCTCACACTCTCACACTCCCTCTCTTAAGCACAAGCTCAAGCAAGCAAGCAAGAAGAAGAAGAAGAAGAAGAAGAAGAGAGCCATTTTTGGCCACACACAAGAATGACCTTCTCATTCACTTTTCAACTTTATATACAAACCCTAAATCCCTTTTGGGTGGTCATCCCCTTATCCCCCTTTTTTGCATGGACGATCATGGCCTCACGGCCCTTTTTCCATTGTCCTCTTATCTTCCTAGCTTCCTTCGTTACCACCCATCTATCTTTACAAATTGAACAGGTGAGAGTTCGACACTCTTAAATTAAATCATGATGCGCCTTGTGGTCTTTTACAAAAGTATTGATTTGCACTTTTTCTTGTATGCCTTTCTCCTTGATTTGGGACTTTTCTGCACTTCTTGTATTTCCACATTTTTCTTGGAGTGCCTTTGTCTTTCGTTTCACTTTTGCCTTGGCCTTGTCTTCTGCTTTAGATTTTCCAGATTTTCCACCTTGTTCGTGTGAGGGTTAACAGATGTCGACTAGGAAATCTCCCAAGTTGAGTTCATCATTCTCACGGTTGGAGCTGGATCCAGACATGTCTGCAGCTTCTTGCTCCACTAGGATGTGGATGAGGTTAATCAAGTCGGGCAGTGTTGTGCCTCCAATGGTGTCAGTCCGTCGATGCCTCTAGCATTTTGTGTTGGCTCTCTCTTGGTCCTACTAGCTGGAGTTCTGAATAATTTGTCTAAGTCTAAGGATAATCTCCTATTAGTGGGTTTGTTCCTCTTGTTATGTCTGAGTGTGTTCCTTATTATTACAAACAACCCTCAACTTACATCCACTCAATGTGCCCATGGTGATCTTTTCGTGCATTAGGCTTTTAGCTTTCAAGTGTGCCAGCTTCTAGTCCGATTTGTAGGCGTTTGATTATCAGAATTAGACTGTCCGATTTTGGTTGTTCCGATTGTCTAATTCTAATGTGTCCGATTTTGAGAGGTCCGAGTTTCGATTTTTTATCATTCGATTGTCAATGGTCCAATTGTTCGATTGTCCGAATCAAACTATCCACATGTTCGATTGGACGGGTTGGGTGGTGTATGAGAAGTTTGATTATCAAGAATTTGACATCCGATTCTGACTCTAGGAATTGAAATCTGTTAGACATGTTTGATTTTGATGGCCGTGGTTCCAGTCAAGGCAAAAATAAAATTGATGGCAACAATTTTGGGTATGCCAAGCCACACAAACTTACAGAATGCAAGAATAGACAAGAGGCAAGGTTTGTATATACCTGACACTGCTGGAAAACACCTGTATGTGATTATCGATTTGTGCTTTACCCTGGAACTCTCTCTTTCACTCACACTATTGAGATTGAAATTGAGCCGTCACCCCCTTTTTCTTGGGTTTTAACCCCTCATTCTAGTGCCCCAGTGTTGCCCCATTCATGCTCTTGCCTTGTCAATAGATTTTAACTCCTTTTTCCCTTGTTTTTGCCCTTTTTAGGCATGTTTACAGCAGTAACCCTAAAGCGATTTACTTCGATTTCTTGGTCCTATCCTACTCTAAATACAACAACAATCAAAGCTCAAGTATTGAAATGATTTATCCTACTTGCCTAATCATCAAAAGCTCAAAATAATTACTTGCCTAATCATTAGAAACTCAAAATACTTACTTGCTTTGAAGATTAAACTCCCAAATCTCCTACTTACATCAAGCATTGGTTCGGGGATGAAACCCTACTTCGACGCTTGATTTGAAGTGCATAAGTGCTCAAGCTTGAATCCATTAGTCTCAGAAATAGATGCAAAATGAATGGGAGCTCGTGCTCGACCACCAAGATCCGTGGATTGCTTATTGTTTCAAGCGTTTCAAGCAAGTTGTGATGGCTATCTCTCACCTAGTCGACGCGCTTCCAATCCTACAAGTATAGTGAGCTTACCTTGATGCTTGAACAAGTGGCCTCCTCCCTAAAGCACTCAAGTAGCTCCATGATCCGTGATGCGAGCTCAAGCAAGCTCATCTCTCTATCATCAAGCTCCATCCACCGTAGTCATGCATGCCAGACAGGAGAAGAGAAGAGAAGAGAAGAGACGAGAAGAGAAGAGACGAGAAGAGAAGAGAAGAGAAGAGAAGAAGAGAGGAGAAGATGGAGAGCTTCTCCACCACGGTCCCTCACCCTCACACACTCACTCCCTCACACTCTTACACTCCCTCTTTCAATCACAAGCAAGGGGAAGAGAAGAAAAGAGAAGAAGAACATAGCTACTTTTTCCACACACTAAGAATGAGCTTCTCATTCACTTTTTGAGTTTATATACAAGCCCTAAATCCTTTGGGCATCCATTCCTTTTTTTACATGACTGGGCATCTTGCCAAGGTCCTCTTTTCTGCTTCCCTTCTATTTACCTTATCATTTCATCTATACCCATCTAGATTTTACAATTTGCACAGGAGGGAGCCTAGAGCTCTTTTACAAAATTTTAGGGGCGTCTTTAATTTAAACTTGCGTCTTCCATGTTTTGCATTTTTCTAAGATTTCTTTTACGCATTTTGCCTTTTCTCCTTCTTGTTGACTTCATTGGGTCGCACTGCAGATTTTTCTTGGAATTATTTTTAATTTTATTTTTTCTTGTCTTGTAGTGAGGTTAACAATCTCCATTAACCAACTAAAAGGGCTAAGTGTTTTTAACATTACCTCTTGTGTTCATTTATATGTGTATATCATGTCTTAAGTGTAGGGACATATGGAAATGGGTTATGGTCAAGTGGTAAGCCCCTGTTCATTAGTCAAATTGATCTGTTCACATCTTAAGTGTGGGGATGCATGCATGCATATCTCGATTACATACATTCATGCACATCCTATTAGTTGATCCTTACACAATCTCCTATTTTCTTTATACCTTACACAATCTCCTATCTTCTTTATGCCCTACTAGGGTCACTTCCTTCTCCATTCGACCTAATTTGCCCCGTTTTCACGGTCATCTCTTGCGCTTCTAGTTAATTTATCATTTAGCTTATCTCCCATAAGAATGCACCCTATGTTTACCAAAATTGCAATATCATCCTCCAACCTTGTTTGTTCCTTTAACTTGGCCACTTTTCCTTTTTATAGCCCTCGATTAAAAGTAACAATTCATCAATTATTAATTATTGAAGAATTTTACGTGAATCCGACTTGTTTCCATGTGAACACACCTTTTTGTGCCGACACAAATTGGTCGATATTTATTTTTGTGTGTTTGATGGTTGAATTTTACGTATTTTTTGCATTTTTTCATGTGAACACACTCTTTTCTCATCAAAATGGTTTTTTTTTATAGCCTCGAGTTGTTGGTTCCTTGGATATTTTTTCTTTTTTCTCCCCCTCATTTTGACTACCCAATTTTTTGTTATTAATTTTTAATTGAGTTTGCTTACATATTTTTGCTCTTTTTCCACATGAATGCACTTTTCTTCCACTGAAATCATGTTCTAACTAGATAGCCATATCGATCACTATTCCTCGAACATTTTTCCTTTTTGTTAGCCCTTGTTCCGCCTTTCAAATTGTTTGGAATTATTTTTTGTTTGGGTTTTCATGTGTGTTTTATTGTTTTTTAATGTGAACCATCACTTTTACCATAGGACCCATGTTTTGATTGGATAGCCCTATCCAACTTGTCAACTCAAACATTTTTCCTTCTTACTACATTCCATTCTGACTTTTCAATTTTTTGTTATTAAAATTTTATTACATTTTCAAGTTTTATTTTTTCACTTTTTTCATGCGAACAGATTCTATTCTTGTTGAAACTGTGTTTTGATGTGACCTGCTTGTCTAACTCCTCATTTCAAACACTTTTTCTTCTTTGTGCATTTCGTTTTGACTATCATATTTTTCGGCATTAATTTTCGTATGCCATTTCGTGGTCGATTTTTCATATTTTTCCATGTGAACCCACTATTTGCTGTTGAATGCACAAGATACATTGTTTGTGCACATGCCTCCAATCACCCTACCCAATTTTGCTTTTTACAGCATGTTCATTAAATGCCCGGATCCCTTCGAATTAATTTTTCTGTCTAATTTTCGTTTCCTTGCCCCTCGCATGTTACGTAAATGGCTGATTTTCACCTCGTAATACATGCGGGGAGTTTGACATATTGGATTTGGCCCTCCCAACTTCTCCCTCGCTCCTATTTGTTCTCGTTATTGAAATTTTTTTTACCCCCGTGCACATTGGTGGGATTGGGGGTACTCTTTAATTTTTTTATACAATTAAAAACCATTAAAAAACAACAAATGTTTTTATTATCCCCCCTCCCCCCAACTATCCTATACCCCCTATCTCCTTCTCTCTCTTCCCTCCCTTTTTCTCTCTCCCATCCTCCCCCCTCTCTCCTCCCTTCTCTCTCTTCTCCTTTTGCTCCTTCTTCTTCTTCTTCTTCTTCTTCTTCTTCTTCTTCTTCTTCTCTCTCTCTCTCTCTCTCTCTCTCTCTCTCTCTATTCCATCCTTTCTTCTCTCTCCTTTTTCTCCTCCTTTGTCCTCTTCTCCTTCTTCTTCTTCTTCTTCCCCTCTCGCCTCGTCCTCGTCCTCCTTCTCCCCCTCTTCCTTCCTCCCTCCTCCCTGCCATGTCCACCTTCACTGCCGCCCTAGCCACCATGTCACCGCTCTGGCCATCGTCACCACTACACCATGCTGCCTAGCTGCTTGACACCTCCACCTGCCCTGCTGCGTGCCTGTTGTTGCCTTTCACGTCCTCTTCCTCCTTCTTCGTCACTTCCCCCCTCCTCCTTTCAACCACCTCGGTTGCCCTTTCCCCTTGTCCACCCTTCCCTTTGTCCCCCTTGCCCAACCCCATTTTCACACCCCCCTCCCCCTTGCCCACCAATCCCTCTTGGTCCCCCCCATTTCCACCCTACCCCCACCCCTTCCCTTGTCCTTACCCCCCCCCCCCAAAAAAAAGAAAATAATTTAAAAACAAATAAAACCCACACATGTTCCCCTACTTGCCCCAATGAAACACAAGTATATATATATATATAAACCCCTCCCTCCACTTCAAAATTTTTTGCTATTTTTTCCACCTTCACACCATGGGAATTATATATATTCCTTCTTCTTGAACTTTGCCTGTGCTCGTGCTCGTGCATGTTTTCATTCGTACTTGTTATTCACATGGGGTGCAATTTGTGATCTTAATCGGTCACTTCTCACGTGCAAGGATGTGTGTGTGTGCTCTTGTCCATGCGGTGGTGGGATTGTTGCTGTTCACATGCATCCAACACGCAACCATGGGTACACGTATTTTCGTAATTTTTTACTTGCGAAAACACTAAAAATATTTATAAATGTAAACAAAAATTATAAAAAATAAAAATAAATCATAAATTTTTACAAAATATTCAAAAATATTTTTTTTTGAAAATTTTGATTATGCATATTAGTTGAAAATACAAATAAAAATAGAGAAAAATTTTAAAACTCTCATAAAAACTAAAAAATATTTATTAAAATTTATAAAAAATAAAAAATTGCAAAAAATTACCTAAATTTTTGAAAAAAATCTAATTAATTATGTTGATCAATTTTCAATCTTTGTCTTGTTGATTGAACATCACATATATTTAAAAATAAACAAATAAATAAACAAAACATAACAAAAAAAAAACCAAAACAAACATATCGAAACAAATTTGTTTTAAAAATCTAGAAAAATAAAAACCAAAATGAATTAAACAAGATACACATTGTGTTATGGTATTTTCACTTGTGTCGAAAAATTTTCAGCTAGTTCAAGTGTATTTTGGATTTAATCATGGTCATGATCCTTTCTCATCCTATCAATTGATTTTTGTGTGCATTTAGATACACTTGCATTCACACCCTCTTATAGATATCCAATTCGTTTCCTTATTTTCTTTTTGCACCAAACATCACAACTAATTGCTAAAAAGAATTAGTTGATCACATTTTTCACGTGCATCCACGCTATATACTCATACAATTTAATTAAAATGAAAAATCGTTCATGTGGCACACATTTTTAATTTGTAATAAAATAATTCCACAGTCACAAAGGCACATGCTAAAAGGAAAGCACTGCACACACATTAAATTTCTAAAAATGAATCTAATTCAAACATTTTGAGTCAAGAACAATATTTGATAAATGTTAAAACATCGTGAAACTTAATAATTTTTAATTCATGGATAAAATAAATCGTCATTTTTTGCTAAGATTTATCAATTAATAAAACTCATCCATTATTAATTAATTATTAAAATTTACTCTCAATTAAATTTTCCCTCCCCTCACATTACGCAATTCCCCTTCTAAATGAAGCACTACGTGGGTGGGTGCCGTGGTTGCCAATCTCAGTCTTTGATGACCATCTTAGTCAAGTGTGATTTGGTTATTAGTGTGTTGTGGTTTGGTTTAGTCCAAATTTCATTGGTCATGTTGATTTCATTACAAGATAAATGCCTCATACATTCAAAGCGATGCAAATATTCATAAAAAAATTTACCCCCGTCGTCACTAAAGTGTCGATATAAACATCCCTACAAAATCATCGTAGAAATTGTCACTATATGCGTCGCTATTTTCATCACAAATGCGACACACGTAGTGATGACAAATAGCGATGCATGCAGAGAAATCAGTGATGCTAATAGGGACGATTACAAAGCAAAAAAAAAGAAGTGGCAGGGTAGCAAGATTCCCTACCACATATAGCACCATGTGTTGCATAATATTTTGCAAAGTAGTTACACGTTGGGTACGCAATGGTCGTCAAGATGAGCGCAAAAACTACTTAAACCCACAATATTGATAATTCATAAAATAAGTACAAGACTAGTGATGACAACTCATGACATTACATGGAACCATTGAGAGAGAGGAGAGCCAAAACAAACATGAAATTCCATCTGTATTAAATATCACTTTCTACAAATGATGATAAGTACACCTAAGGAATAGTACATGGAAGATGCTTGCATAGATCACATGACCAAAAAAGAAGAGGGTATGCGCTCCATGAATCCAAGCACATGCTACGAATCCTTGCCATTAGAAAGCTCATCCCGACACGCAAAGGAGCATCCAACAGACTTTGCAAAATGAAAAAATATACATCAGTCCACCATACATAATGCATAGAAAAATAGTGACTATGGACAAGAAAAATAATTTACTTACTGGGCCATCGCACATGTACAATCTATCGATGAGTGCAGTGAGATTGTGTCTTTCTACATATCAAGTCTCCAAACCTTTGGGGTTGTAGTTTGTTATATGGAGTGCTGCAAAGAAAACATAATACAATTGTTAGAAACATGATTGTTAGTACAAGTGATATTACAAATAAGAAAGCAAGAAGAACGAGAAAAAAACTTACAAAGTCCTCCAGATAAGTCTTGTGGCCGCTACTCCCTACATGATGCACGACCCCTGCCTCCAATCATGCCCTCGCTACCTCTGGACTAATGTTGCCATCATCCTTGAGAATCTATAGCATGCTCCTAAGTCTTTGCCAATCATATTTTCTAGCCACTCGGGCTTTGAGGCACCACTCTTAAGTGCCTTACATGCATCAGATCATCTATGTGACATGTATGCACGTATACACTGCATCATCCAGTAAGTGAAAAACCTGCCCTACACAAGTGTTCTACGTGACTCAAGATGGGATCTTGAGGTCTTGATACTAGTTACAAGGAGGAACGGGAAACTCCTCGTGCAAATATGCCATTATATAGTCCTTACTCCTCTCCAATATATTCTTCCAATGGTATAAACTGTTGTGCCTAAATACTTGCTGGCATAACTCACTCATGTGAAACATCACCCTCCTCCCCTCATCGTTCATGATCAATATATTCTTCCAATGGTACAAAATTTTGTGCCTAAATAATTGATGGCATAACTCTCTCATGTGAAACATCACCCTCCTCCCCTCATCGTTCATGATCACAACACCTATCATATAATCTAAGAGGTTTTCATACCCTGCTAGGGTATGTCTAAGGTGTGTCCTCTCCCACCTGCAATTGTGCTCCTGGGCATAACCAGGAGACCCATGTATATCTGACATACCCATGGGGGTAGTATCTCTTGGAGTAGCACCCATAGGGGTGCCACTTGCGGATGGCTGAGCAAAACTCGAGAAAAACTCGGAGTCATTGGAGTATATGTTCCTATAGGTGTATCAAATCCTAGAGGTGACAAAAATCCACCAAATCGATGAGACAAAGACATTGCATCAGTGCCTCCACAACACCCACCTAAGCCACCCTCTCTCTACAACTTGTATGAGAGCGAGGAGTAGCACCCCTATCTAGAACCGCCGACTACGGGCTCACAACATCCACATCTTCGCAGCACCCCCCAGAACTACTCCCTCCATCTGAGCCCAGTCTAGAGCATCGACCTTGTCTATTGGAAACCAAAGCATCAGAGTGTGCCGAAGTAGATATCACAAATCGTCCCAATGGTGTTCGAGACAATGCTTGGTCTGCCATATCTCTAAATTTGGGCCATTTGATCCGAAGACATACATATGAATATCTCCTATAACTCCTCATCGCTCATCCCTCGACTCATCCTGCTCTCCAAGTATCTTTAAAGGTAACCTACACAGATAGAAAATGATGTTAGTATAATCAATATAAAGATTTAGGTAAAGCATGATAATATAACTCTGAAAAAAATGATGCTAGTTAAAATGCATATTCTAAAGTGCCCTTAAAAGCAAATCATCAACGAATTGAGTAGGCAGATGCAAATATGACCTAGCCTATGGCCCCATGTCAATCTCCTAGCACAACTCTGCATACACTAGAAGGTCTATAGATAGGTCATCACAGAAGGAGGATTCCACTTCATTCTCAAAGAAATCATGGCCTCCTGTCTCTTCATCTACGTTACCCGTCTGCCTCCTCTACACGCTCCAAGCCCTCTTCAGCCTCCACCTTCTACAATGTTGGGCCCTCCACCTACATATTCTCCTCGTCTATGCTAGGAACATTGCTTTCATCATACACTCTCGCACTTCGAGGAGTTGACTACACAACATACTACCATTGAGGTTGTCGAGGATTTGGATAGAAGATTACCTATTCAATATCACATATGAGAGTGAATCAACATTTGTGACTATTTCGTGCTGTGGAAAATTTTAAAAATTTTCATCATGCACTTGTTCCTAATGGGCCGACAAGACAAAAGTGTCACGTAGATCCCTCCATCTTTTCTCAAAATCTATTTCTGAAAATCCAAATGAACCTCGCTGAATGGTTGTCCCAGCTCCCTCCAATATCACTTTCAACCATTGTACATCGAATATGATCATGGAGAAGCTACGACAATCCATTGAGATAACACTTTGAAAGTTTCCAATAATACTCCATCTCATCTACAACGGTGTTCGGATCCCTGACCCACTGTCGGTTCTCTTGCTCAAACTTTGCCATGACACCACAATCCATTGTGGAGTGCATTTTGTCAATGCGCTCAACATGAAAATGTCACTCAGTGGCCATGCTGCACTGTAGATTTTGTACTGTATAGTGAAATGGTTAGCTTAGTTGTCGCATATAAAATCTAGATACAATAGCGAATAAAACATGCGGCCACCTTTGGACTACATCCCCTCGAGAATTCCCACTCCTCAATAGAGAAGCTGCAATCAAAGCTCCATGTAACCATCTCATAGACATAAACTGTGTCATCTCCTCCATGCCCTCAGTATATCAAATCAGTCATCAATGACATGTACTGCATCGAAATTCCAATCATGCTTGTTCTCGATATTTTCTGACCTGCTCGCACCTAGCGAGCCACTTCTCCATGGATGCATGATGTAACATACAAAAATAATTCACTTTCTCCTCCATTGCAGCATCCATTCTTTTCTCTACTCCATTTCCACCACATCTCCAGTCCGTCTATCATCGTCCTTCAGCAACCATAGCATACTATTGTTTAAATCTGCCACATTGGTAGCCACTTTGAAATATGTACTAATGCCTCCGACACCAGCCAGCCTTCAGTCATGTTACCTTCTGACCGAGCTCATTGTTGCACAAAGCCCTTCAAGGTTTTCATGAAGTACTCCAAGAAGAACATCCATCGCGTATGGATGGGTCTCACAATCTCCACTTCATCTATAGATGCACCAGGAGGTGAGTCTGTATCATGAGCATGTTGGTGGGCAGGTACTTATCAAAGAGATAGAGGATCTCCACCGCTCTCCACCTTACGGATTCAATAGAGGATGTCTTGATCTCCTTCTACGAGATCCATTGCACTAAATTTGACAACCTGTAAATCACCTCGTGTATTTCAAGAGTGAGACATCCCAGGATCGCGATCAATAGTACAAACTACCACAAATGAAGAAGCATTACAAACATTGAGTAGACACTAAATAGCAAAATACGTATGCTACTTGCAACCAAGGTCAAGACAAACCTGACATATCTTATGCCAATCATGGGATTTCAGCCTTGATGGATGGTCATCTTTAGAGCAAGCAGACTTGAGGGAATGCATCATACTCACGGTGTAGATAGACATGATAATTTGCTTCACAATGTGCTTTTCTTTAGTGGACACGACCCAAGGAGGAGTGCGAGGTAGTTGCAAGCAACCATCAGTGCTCGACTATGGCCAAAGAGCCTCCATCTTGCCTACCTCCTTCAAATCCATTTGTGCCCTTGCAATGTCTCTCTTTCCTATGATGTGGTTCCATAATAAGCTACCCACATTCTTAAAATTATGCATTGGATCATTGATCTATAAGTGGGTCCAATTCAGCAACTCGTAGAAAACGGAGAACCATCACATTCCATTTGGATGTGACTCCTTGTGGACCATTTTCAACTCGTACCAGCTTTGGACATTCATTTATATTGGAGGTTGTCCAAGAAAACCTTCCCTCAATTCATGACCCTCCGGCAAGAAAGCGGGATGTCCTTGATTTACCATCTTCTTCATGGGTCGTGACCTTCGTCGGGAGTCTAACTATGGCCCACACAATGGACATGCATGATAACTTGAGGTAACCAAACGTGTCATAACACCTCTTTTTAGTCAACACAAACTTGTATGAGCTATGTTAGATATCACCAACGAGAACGGAAGCCCACTTACCTGAGCACTCCCCAAATCCCAAAAAGTCATGCATGGTCCACATGAGAATGGCTTGTATATTGGCAGACCATTGACCATCATGCTTGCTCATGTCTTCCATAGCGACCCCCTCCTCCCACAAAATCTTGAGCTCATCAACCAATGGATAGAGGTAGACCTCCATGTTCTTGACTTTGTAGCACTGAGGAACAAGCAAGCTAAGGATTAGGTGTCTTTTCTTCATAGAAAGCCATGGCGGAATGTTATAGTTAACAAGGGACTATAGTCCACACACTGTAAGAAGTTGAGCAAAGACCAAATGGATTCACACCATCCATAGCAAGAATAAGTCAAAGATTCCTTGGCTCTCATGCAAAGCCTAGAAAGGTGGAGTCAATGTGGGTCCATGCACGTGAATCTGTTGATATTTGTTGGACTCCATCTGTGGATCTATTCTACACATGCCACATTGTCAAGCTCGCCATGCCCAATGTATGAAACCTGTGACATATACACGGTATAAGTGGAAAGTGTCTAAGAACTTTTTGAGGGATGGTTTACCCTTGTAAGTCCTATCAATACCTGCGAGCACCACACTTTGGACATGTCTCCATAGTCCCATAGTCTTCTCCAAACCACACACAATCATTGGCACATGCATGGATACTGTTGTAGTCCATGCCAAGCTTTCATAACACCAATCACACATCATCACACGACTTAGGCATTGTGTTTCTAGATGGTAATATATGATACTTTAGCAACCTGAAAAAGATGCCTTGAAAAAGCACAATGAGTGTTTTTTATAATGGAGTCAAAAAAACCAACAGAGCAGCGTAGAATATACATGAACAACTTGGTCACACTTGCATCACTCCACTCGTACTTTGCCTATACACTTAGGAGTGCAAGCAGCGTATTCAAGCGAGATACTCTGCACCCATCACATAATGGTATAGGCTCTGCCTCTCTTAGTGGATCAGATGATTTGGCATTCATGGGCATCAATGCATTGATCATTGCCTCCATCTCAGGCTTCGAGATTGGACGAAGGTATGAAAGGCCGACTCTCTCCTCTAGTATCAAGGGTGTAGACTGAATCATGCCCTCCAATTGGTATATTGACTCAAGCACTCCATCCATCACATACCCATGAACTCTTCTAATCAGTCGCAATAGATGCATTCCTTGGGATGATGCATCACCTCCTTGTACAACTTTATAAATATAAAGCATGATGGATACACACTTTTCTTACTGTTTGATCAAAGTCTGAGATCGTCAGATCAATTATCTCTGATTGAAACTCACCAAAGCATCGTACGTATTCTATGGACAAGCGATGCTTTCGTCTGATTGCTAGCTTGCATTGAGAGCAAGGATGCCAAAATGTGCAGATCTAGAGCATGGCAAATGCTATGGCGGGTGGAAGATGAAGACCAAATTCATAATGACATGGACAAGTTAAGACAAACTGTTACACAAGTGAATTAGGTTCCAAGATAGATTAGCTTCAACTCATAAACACAATCTTGTGTAGGACTGTCAAAGACAAGACACTTAACTAAAAGTACAAAGCATCATGACATTGAATCTCATTTTTGGGGCCAAAAAGTGTCCCCATCTATACCACATGGTCGAGATATTGAATCAGCTTCTTGAAAGCAACATTATTAAATGCCCCAAATTCGAAACTTTCAAAAAGTGAGAGTTTCTTCTAAAGCCTTTCCCGCTTTTGTAGCAATGGTGCAAAATCCTCTACACATAGGTGTAATGATGAATACAAACTCACAAAATCCACCACACATAGGTGCGATGGCGAACACAAACACGCAGTAAGCTCCTCTCAACACCAATGCCAAGTATCACCTCCACATAGACATAGAGAATGTTTATGGCCCACTACAAAAAAGGAGGGGAGGAAAGTACATCTCAAAAACAGTGAAGACGCAACTACATGAGGAAGGAGCAAGGCATCTCGACCTTTGGTGTGATGGTTCTCTTTATCCCAAAGATCCTCACACTATTAGCATCCCACCCTTTTCAAACCCAACTACCCTTCTTAGGTTTGTCGAAGATGGCAAAAAGATGGCAAGAATGGCCTTCTTGGCTATTGCAAAGCTATCTCTACAACACTTGCAATGGAGAGTGCAGTGATACACATCAATAGCAGAACCATCAATAACTTAAAGGCAAAATGCAACCTCCAAGAAGAAAAGATCAAAGCCCAACAATAGGAGATAGAAAGGCTGAACAAGCAACTACAAATTTTGAAACAAAAACAAACATTGCTTGGCCTCGACAAAGGAAATGAGAACTAAAGAACATAGAGGATTTGAAGGTGGGCTCTAGAGATATGTAGAAACAAATAAGGGATATCAAGTTAGGAATCTCTTGTCTTAATATTCTGTGCTTTTTTGTTATTATGTCTCATTGCTTTACATTGTCCCTCTTGTTTAGGGATGTGCTACAGCCAAACAAGGAAAATTGTAACCCCAATGTCAATCTTGCAAAGTGACTTAAGCCACTTGTTAGCTCAAAGATTGCACAAGAACTCATACATGAGAAGAAGTTTAAGATAGTGCAGAGGCAAGTTGTTGAGTGATTTGTGAGCTAGAACACGATTTCTGTGGAGGGTATATAGAGCGCCATTGATGAGAGTGGTATAAGTCACAATGGCTATGGTTTCTTACAAAAAGAGGTTACAAGTTCATCTAAATCACATGGTATTAAGCCAAAGCTCTTGCCCACAACTGTAGCAATATGGAGACTTCAGAAATATCTTAACTTAAAGCATGAGGAGTATGTTGCAAAGCCCTATTAGATCAATGGAGAGTTTTAGATAAAACAGGGCCTGGTTGTCTATGACGAATACAACAATATCTTCATGGATTTGGAGATACTACAGGTTCAAATGGTTGAGTTTTACAACATCTCACATGCAGAGACAAATGGCATATTGAACTTTACATCAAAGATGGATGAGTGTCAGATTCTAAAAGACGTTAAGATGGAGAGGGTAGCCATTACATTGATGAACAGAGCAATGGCAAACATGCCAAGGGATGATCCCCGTTACTTCAATGTACAATCCGAAATGAATTTATGGTGGCTTGGGACATTTTTGGTTGTGTTAGAGAATTATGAAGAAGCATTGGAATGGGTCTTTCAGAAGACTCCACTACCAAATGCTATTAGTGCTCAAATGAAAAAACAGAAGACATTACTGGTTCCAAACATGGGCAACTTTCAAGTTACTTGGCATCTTGCATCAGACTTGAGAAGCTTTTCAATGTGTACATTAGATTTGCTTGGAAGATCAGGAACCACATAGAATGAAAGAAGGGGATTTCTGCTCTTGAGATGTTATTGGCAGACATGAAGCTTCATGGAGGAGAGATACAAATCATGCAGGATCAAAAAAAGTCAAACAACGAAATAGACATACCAAGAAAAGTTTCTTTTGGAGGTTTGAAGACAAGAAGATTCCTCTCGAGACCCATCGACAACAAGTGACAAAATCTTACCAAATGTGGAAAGTACTACAAAAGGATGCATGTAAGTAGGATTGAATTTGAGCAATGGAGAAGGCTGCACAACATAGTAAAGGATCACGAACCTCTTTCAAGACATGCAAAGGTAGAAGTGTGGCGTGCTATGGATATCATATTCCAAATGTTGGATAAGGAGACATGGACAAATACAGAAAAGAATATGTTTCCAACCACTCTTGATCTATTCAAGAAAGAAATCCTAAAAGCATGGGAAGACATCAATTTCACGCACTACATGGTAATACAAGTCTTTGGTTTCATACATGTTAGTATAAAATTGTATGTGTCTATTAAACATTGTTTAAAGACAACATTTATCTGCAGCACATCACATACAATCATATGCCATATTTCATTGAAAAGTATAGACATCCAAGTATTTGGAGCACACAAGGCATGGAAAAGTCCCATTACATGGCATGCAATGCGTATTTCGGCATACCCAACATGGTGGTGATAGTAGGAAAGCCAACAATCTTTGTGAGCTATTCCAATGGTTTTACATAAGGATATTGCAGATACTATGGACAAAAGAGGAATTAAACTCATCAACCATTGCACAAGTAGTACAAGATGCTAGGATAAAGAAAGGCAAGAAGATCGAAGCATTCAGAAATTCAAATGCACTTGAAGGACTTGCAAAATGGATGCAAGGTCGACATTATCACAATCATCGTTGGGTTAGAATACAAGAGAAGACCTCTCAAATTGATGATACACTATACACTTGATAACTATGATCACCCCAATGTATAATATATGCTTTTGAATGATATTACATTTGATGTTCTAGAGTCAGTGTCTACTGCTTTTGTTATCAGTGAATTGATTATCTCCCCCTCCCACTCCGCCGCCCCCTCTATTGACTCCATTGGCATCGTGGAGGGGATCGTGCCTGGTGCTCGTTACCTTCTTGTAGTGCTACCTCCTTGGCCCAAAATGCCAGATAGTATACCCTGTTGAGTGACTAGGGTATACCGGGTGACAACCGAGTCACTATAACAATGCAACGGAATGTCCTAAAAACAAAGCAACACATGCACTTTACCTATCAATGCACATTGCATACATATAAATAAACATGAATCGGTCACTCTACTTACCTTAGGAATATCAAGAATTTTCTTGTATAAAAGTGACCAGGGTATATCGGATGACAGCTGAGTCACAATAACAATGCAATGGAACGTCCTAAAAACAAAGCAACACATGCACATTGCATACATATAAATAAACATGAATAAGTCACTCTACTTACGTTAGGAATATCAATGTGGGAGCTTTCGCTCAACCGCCAAGACCCTCGGACCGCTTATTCTTTCAAGCGTTTCAAGCGAGCTCTAATGGCTATCTCTCACCTAGCCGACGCGCCGTCGATCCTACGAGTGTAGTGAGCTTACCTTGATGCTCGATCGAGTACCCTCCTCTCTCTTGCACTCCGGTAGCTCCACGATCCTAGATGCTAGCTCAAGCATCCTCAAGTCTCCTCCATCTCCAAGCTCCATCCTCCATAGCCGCGCGCGCAAGAGAAGAGAAGACAAGAGAAGGGAAGAAGAGGAGAGGAGATGGTGAAGAGCTTCACCCTCTTGATCCCTCACTCTCACACACACTCACTCCCTCACACTCTCACACTCCCTCTCTCAAGAGCACACACAAGCAAGAAGGAGAGAAGAAGAGAGGAAGAAGAAGACTCCTTTTGCCACACACCAAAGAATCAGCTTCTCATTCACTTTTCAACTTTATATATATGCCCTAATTTCCATGGGCGGTCATCCCCCTTTTTTACATGGCTGGCCATTAGCCTAGGCCCCTTTTCTCATTGTCCTTCTATCTTCCTAGCTTCCTTTTCACTGCCTGTCTACATTTACAAATTGCACGGGTGAGAGCCCGACGCTCTTTTACAAGATTTCAGGGTACGCCTTTTTATTTTAAAATGTGTCTTTCCCCTTTTGCATTTCCCTTGGACTTTTAAGGTTGCCCTTGCGCTTTTGGTATTTTTTCCTCTTCTTTCTTCAGTCAGGCTACCTTTTTTCCGCCTTTGCCCTACGTCTTTTCCACTTTCTTTTGCTTTTTTCTTTTGCTTTCTTCGTGTTGGGGTTAACAACCAAGAATTTTCTTGTATAAAAGTGAGGCATTCAGAGAGGTTCTCCATCCATAAGAGAACGTCTTTGCCCCCCTCCAACACTAGATGCTCGTACATTATCACATTTTTTTTTTCACAACTACAAAGACACCTTGATGTTACAACAAATGCGTTGAACTTGCATAGAATGAAATAACTAAATATAGTGTTGAGGTTACTCGCTGTCTAACTCGACCATGGAATCCACTGGATCTCCCTGAATTTGCTAAAAATATTGTATTCATCTCGACCGAATACAACAACAAGCTCCAATGCTCACTAAGTTAACATGGAAAAACAATTATTGGCTGCGTGCTCACTTAAGGCCTCTTAAAGATATTCTTTAATAGTCACAACATACCTTTGATTATAGGCCATACAGATGATTTTAGCGTCATCCAGCCTGGCAAGCCTTAACAAATCAAGCTATCAGATGAATGCTTGTGCATCATTGCACAATGAAATGGAGAACAAAGGGTCAAGAACAAAAACTTGTCTTTGGTGTTCCTCTACTAGAGATGCCAAATTGAACCTATACGTAATAACAATTGGGCAAGTAAGACTCAAGCATTTGATCAAATACTTATTAAACAGAAGACAATTGAATAGAATACTTACAACATTGCCGCATGCACTACTATGTCCATGGTCATCCGGCTTTCAAAATGTTGCATGCACTGCAAGTCATGCAGGTCCATTGATAAAACATCTATGGCCCCTAGAATGGTAAAGCCACAATTTATAGAAGAAGAAGAAGTGGTGGACATTAGCATATTCTCGTAGCCTTGGAGGCCGGCCTCCACCTCCACCTTGAGCATGCTAATGATGCACTTGTCATTAATATCTTGACGCTCTTCAGAGGGGCTGGCTCCTAAGTCTTGTGGCTGGGTCATGGACTCCGGTGACCATGGGTTGGGCCTGGGGCTCCGACTACTGGGGCTCCAATTGTGGCTGGGGCTGGGACTCCAACTGCCGGGGCTCCATGGCTAGGGCTAGGGCTAGGCCTTCAGCTTGGCCATGGGATGGGGCTCTTGGGGCTGGGGTTGCTCTTGCAAAACTTCCTCAACAAAAATCTGCGATTCATGCCCTCTCTGCGACCTTATATTGAGAGGGTGGGATGCTTGATATGGCTCTGCGTTATGGCACCTTGGATGGATAGGAGGGATTGCAAGGATGTTATGCATACGAGGGTCATGGATGGGAGGAGGTTGATGTAGCTGATCATATCTATAGCGGAGCCTCCTGTTAGTGTCAAAGTCTCTTGCCATCACAATAACCCTGTGTGCATGTGCAACAAGCGTGTAGGAATCTTCCATGAATTCAATCAAGAAATCTTCACAAATCTCTTTGAGGACTAATGAGCCTCCATCAATCAATGTATCCACTATAAAACATCCTTCAATCCAAATGCCAATCTCTGGAGTGCCGAGATCTAGGAAGGTGTTAGCCACATCCACTTCTCTCACATGCTCTGGGGCTTTGTTGGACTTGGGGGAAATTTTCAAAACAATCCTTAGGCCTCCTCTTCTTGTCAATATATTTTTAAATTTCTTTTGGCAAAAACTGAAAGATAGCATCAGCAAAGCTATCAAAATTTTAGGTTTGGTTTGAAGGTATCTAGGTCTTTGACTAAGTCATACTCTTTGATAAGATCCGTGGCTTCTCCAATTGGCTAGGGAGTGGGAAAATACCCACTTTTATATTTTCTCTTTCTTCTAAAAGTGGCAACATCTACACCTATCACTAGGGTTTGTTCTTCATTTTCTATCTCTTATACCTCTAGTCCTATCTCTATAATTGTCTCTATATCCTTTTGTAATACCGCACTACTCTATATTGTACCATTCTATTTTGTATTGTTCTATTTCTCTTTTTGGAGATTGAAATTCACTATTTTGGTAGAGGGTATGTTCTCTTTTGAAGTTATGGGTTCCCTTATCTTAGCACATGTTATTGCAACAACTTCTAATTCAACCAAGTTGGAGGTAGGTTCTTGGGTCTTCTATTAGTTGTCAGTGGTGTTGGATTTCATAGGAGCTAGACTAGGACAGTCTTTTATAGTGTGTTCTTCTCCTTTGCATCGACTGCATAAGGGTTTGTAGTCCATGGACCTTCTAGTGTTTGGGCAATTTGGTGAGATATGTATCTTTTCTCCACTTATAACACTCAACTTCTAATCTCTGGCCACCGTCAGGACTATCCTCCTCTGTAACTCTGAGAGAGAAACCTCCTTAGGCCAAAATTAGGACCGAGCTCTCTAGGATTTGATCCTATATCCTAGGTTATCATCTTGGATTCCAACAAGTTGGATCTTGCTTCTCCGTCTTTCTTTGTTCTTTCATGCATCTCCTTTAGAGAGAAAATATCTTTTGTATGGTTCGTCCTTAAATAATAGGAATAGAAGGCTTCAAGGATAGTTGGTTTTCAAGTGTATTTAGCGGCTAAATATCCCACCTAATGCCACTTTTTTGCACCATGTATTAGATAACATCACAGCTCTTCCACCTCCTGCAAGACTAGATATGTTGGCACTATTCACCTATAGCATTTTCAACTCCTGCAAGACTAGATGTGTTGGCACTATTCACCTATAGCATTTTCAACTATTCTCTAATCACATCCATCAACTCCTTCTTGATGCTTGTGTGACTGAATTGGATAAATAGTCTTCAAATTTTCTCCTCTTGGAGTAGTGGCAATAGGATTTTGGGAAGTCTTCATAATCACTACATAGACTGGTTGGGTTGATCGAAAGGGTTCTCTGTTTTGATTCTAACTCAAAGCTTCTATTGAGACTGATGGTTATTGGTTCTAGTTGGTAGGGTTCCATTGTTTTTGCTGAGTCACCATTGGGGAAATTATTTGAGGCCATAGTTATTGTGGTTGAACCATCATTTGAGGAATTGGTATTTGCAGTCACTGTGGATTTGGTGCACTGTACTTCAGCACTATTTGCATCTGAGGGTAGGGGTAGGGAATAGTCCCTGGGACTGCATTTGGTGGATATACCATTCTTGGCATGGGAGGATGTAAGACTCCTCTTCTTGAGGTAATCAAAAATCTTACTTCAACTTCATCATACAATCTTGCACCTTCCACTGCAGCTTGCAGGTTGACTAGTCTTTGCAATTCCACAAACTTACGAACTTTTGGTTGTAGGCCTCTAAGTGATGGTTGGTCCATCTCTTCAGTATGGATTCCATTCTAGAAACGTATGTTTCTCCCCATTCACCAAAGGACTGACTTAGCTTCATGAAATCCTCTCACATCCGCTTTTCAAAACCTTCATGTCTGAATTTAGTAAGGAAGGCCTCATACCACTGAAACAATGTGCCTTAAAAGTGGTGGCAAATATCACCAACTAATGCTCAAGGGTTTTGGCATTGTTGGCTACACATGCTACTATGAACTCGGCTATATGAAGATCAGGGTCTTCATTGTACTCTGCCTTAAAGATGGGCAACATGACTATATTTGTTGGCCTATCACATCAATATTTCCAAGATGAATTTGACTAGAAAGGGGACCTTGAGTTAGTGTGGGACTTCTGTAAAGAGTGTTGCAAGGGGATCAAAGGAGGCCTCTACTACTAGCTTTTTCTTAGCTTTGATTTTTGCCTTGTATTTTCTCACGTACCTCTGGACTCATTCTAGTGCTTGCCTCTTGATCTTTTCATTCATCATGGAGTTAGCTCAACCTAGTTTATCTGTACTCAACAAAACAAAATCATAAGGCTTCAGCCCCTAGAGGACTCTTGCTAACATTTCTTCTACTTCCTTCTTTTCAACATATCTGAATTCACATTTCATTCCACTACAGAGGGGAAGATATTCAGTTTTGAAGGTATCAAAACTCATTCTTTTGAGGATCTCCATAGTGCCATTGTCTTGATAATACCAACTTTCGGAGGGTTTCAATAGCATAGATTGTGAAGAACACTCTGTCTACTAGCTTTCGGTGGATTGCCAATTGGACAAATAGAAGGTTATCGGTGCACCAAGCATCCCATGTATTTTACTGATGAGCATCCATGAATAGATTCCAACTCTTTTCCTTCTTATTCTTGTGAGCTTCAACTGACCACGACTCCTGAATCTTCTTCACAATCTCCCACTTGATGATGTCTAGAAATTCTTCAATGAAGGCCAAATCTTCCATGGATGATCATTCTATTTGCTTGTGCTTCTCTTGTCAGTTTTGTGGAAAACAATTGGTAATTTTAATACAACTTTATGTAGCTTCAAAAGACAATGGGATTAGTCTATGTCACATAAAGCCCGCACCAAGATAGAATGCTTTTGCCATTTAGGGATGCACTTCTTGTAGAAAATGGCTTTCTTCCTCTTCAACAATGCCACTTTTTCCATTTTCAACCTTTGTTGGTGCTTATTGATGGCTGTTTTCCCTAGCTACTACTGTGCACCAAAAACATGGAGCCCCAAGAGGAACACCAAGAAAATGGGAAATCTATTGTAAGAAATTCTATCTTATATCATCAACAAGCATGCTCTTCATATTTTAATCAACCACCAGAAGAAAAACAACACCAATCTTCTCAAATCTTCATGCAGCATGATGTAGTAATTCTCCTATGAATTTATCACAATAAATCTTCAACACATTCTTCATATTCTTCATCAAATCCATCAAAAGAACAAGAGAACACAAAGAAATACTCCAATTTTAATGGAAATCATCACATAGATTTCATCTTTAATGTCTTTATAGTCTTTATAATCTCTCTCATACAGATACAATGTTTCTCATTGAAAACTGGCTATCTATCACTCTCTATCTCTCTCACATATGCTCTCTCTCAATGGTATATTTTAATAACAAAGAATAATCATCCATAATCCTTCTTTGATCATGGATACCCCTCCCAAGAGGTATGTTTGATATGAAGGTCACTAGAGCCACTGCAGTATCCTTTCGTAGCTCAACGATATCACTTTTACTTCAATCTTCACTTGAGTCTTCAACATCTAATTTTTTCGCTTCTTTGAGCTATTTTGAGCTTGTATTCATCTCTTTCAAAGATTATAAAACTTCCCAATCTACGCATTCATCCCACAGAACACTTATTATAGAGGCATACAGAACAATAACAGAACAGAGATAGAGGCTCTATAGTACCATATAGAAGGACATCATAGAGCATTTAGCTCAACTAAAACAATTCAAGACCATTAAGAATCATTCAACAAGCTTCCAAACACTCTTAAACACCATCAATCATAATTCTAACCTCTCATACTGTTGAGAAATGTGCAATCGCATCCACCATAGCCTCTTTTTAAGGAACAAACAAGGCAAAGAAACACATTGCAAATAAAGCCTTAGACTAGGTCATGTATGCATAGTTTATTAAAACCATATTTGGTGAATACCGCAGACACTTTCCACCTTTTCTCACCTACCAATACCACCTATTGTAAGCCTATAAAAGGCACTCATCCCCACACTCATATCATCAGTTGTACTTGCATTATGCTTGGATAATATCAATTGTTCTTCTTTGTCAATGTTTATGTCTCATTATGATTGTCTATTTTCTCATCAGTGATCCTCCTTAGCATGCATCCTCAATATTTTTTCATGGTATCAGAGTGGATTTCAAGGTAATGAGTCATTAGGCCACTGATTGGGTCATTCAAATTTGAATTTCTGGCTCCCTCCACTTTTCCATGAATCTATCACCTACCTCCATAGCTATCCACCTTTAGTGAAGGGCTTGAATCTCTCAAATCGGGCCATTTCATCTCAGACTTTCTTCTGGGGAACTCTTCCCTTGCTCTAGGCACTCCTCCCTATCACTTCAAAGTCCAACATTACTGACTCTATGTTCCAACATTGTGCCTGTAATAGCTCGCAGGGCTAGTTTGGGCCATTTGTGATTCGTACCATCTAATTTGCATGCACATGTAATGATGCCATCTACTACCATAGGGCAATTGAATCTATATAGCTAAGCTATCTCCAAGTCAGAGGGTTTATCAAATGGTTATGTCTACATGCTGCAATCAGAAAAAAACCAGTCACCAGGGCAGCCATAGCCATTAATCTCAAAGCCTAATTTTTACTTCATTTTCCTACTTCCTTTGGCTCAGTAATGTCACTGACTCTCTGATTTACTACAACATTGAGTTCTCAGCTAAGCTACTACTTCAAATCGGCAAGAAGAAGATTCAACATCAAGTGCTTCAACTACATAGTATCTCTTGATACTAATGTTGATTAACACTAATCCTCTTGTGTCCCTTGGCACGCTCAAATTCAACTCTTCTGCTAGACTATTCTTAGTTTTTTTTGCGACTCCAACATCAAACCAAGGAGGGGAAGACTTGGACTTGCAAAACCTTAAAGATTCCAAGTTCAAAGGGCATACTAGTCACCTAATCACCTAGTATCTCTTGATACTAATCACCTAGTGATTCTTGGCACTTGTGCTCAAATGAAATTTAAAAATTTTTGAGCTGATTTGCTACTGATCTTGCAACCTCAACATGGGCAAGGACTCACCAACAGCTCGATTCAACTGTGTCGGATTCCATATATGGCAAACTAGGATCAAACTGATCCTAATGAAGAAAGGCTTGTGGTCAATTACAAGTGGTCAAAAGAAGAAACCAAGCGAAGTTGCACTTTTAGTCATATGGGATATAAATGATGATAAGGCTCATGCTATTATTAAGCTCGAACTTGATGACATCTACATTCATCATGTTGATGATTGTGAAACCTCTAATGCGACATGGGATCGATTAGAAACCCTGTTTGGAGCTCATTTAAAATCCTCCAAATATGGCTTACCGATTTAATTTTTTAGGATTGACATGAAAATTAGTACCTCACTTGCAACTCATTTGAATTATATGGAAAGCTTGTTGACACAACTTGTAGGAATCAAAACTTGAAGATGGATGAAGACATTTGCATTGGAGTGCTTCTCAAGAGTCTTCTACTCGAGTTTGATAATGTATCTACCACATTAATCAACATGTTAAAGCCGAAGCTTGTGGATATCAAAGCCTCTCTCCTGGAAGAGGAAAAGAAGATCAAGAGCAAGGGAGAAACAAGCATCCCAAGAGGAGACCAACAACTCCTCTATGTGAAAGGGAAGAAGAGCATAGTCTGTGACTTTTGTAAGAAAATTGGGCATATTGAGAAATTTTGCTATGCTAAGAAAAGGTCTCAAAGAGCATGTCTTGCTTCAATCAAAGAAGATAAAGACAATGATGATGAAGAAGAAGAAGAACCCAAAGAACAAAAGGATAGGACTCACCAGTCCCTCTTTTATAGCTCATTTTTTGATAGACTTTTTTAAGTTTAAAATGTGGACTTTCCTAATGTTCCCACCATAAGCTCCTATACTCCTCATGTAACCTTTGCACACTACAGCCTCTACACACTTAGTGAGGCCTTGTAACAGCCTCTAGCTTTGTATGGTTGGTTCTTTCCATGTCTACACTTAGCAAGGTTCTACTCATAATAGCCTCTATATACTCAATGTCTTTCTTGGTTGTGATTGAGAAGGGGTGTTGAGAAATGTGCAATCACATCCACCATAGCCTCTTTGTAAGGAACAAACAAGGCAAAGAAACACATTGCAAATAAAGCTTTAGACTAGGTCATGTATGCACGGTTTATTAAAACCACAGTTGGTGAATACCACAGTCACTTTCCACCTTTCCTCACCTACCAATACCACCTACTGCAAGCCTATAAAAGGCACTCATCCCCACACTCATATCATCAGTCATTCTCATCAGTTGTGCTTACATTATGCTTGGATAATATCAGTTGTTCTTCTTTGTCAGTGTTTATGTCTCATTGTGATTGTCTATTTGCTCATCAGTGATCCTCCTTAGCATGCATCCTCAATATTTTATCACATACAAAAAGAAATCAGAACAAAACAGAAGCTAAATGAAACCAATCAGAACCTATTAGGCACTCAAGCCTTTTAGCACATCATATCTTCATTGAAAAACATCATGAGCTTCTCAAGCCTATTCAATCTTATCCAAAACTCTCTCAAATACTTCCAATCAGTCAATCATCATTCTAATCATACAAAAATCACCCAAAAATACAACAAGAGACAACAAAAACATAGTTGCATCAACCCTCAATAGAAGACAAGTCTTGTACATCTGATTCATTGTGTAGTAAGTTCAGCCTGTGTCCCAAGTACAAAGGTAGCATAATATAACTTCCAAGATGTTAGGAATTTACTGAGGAGGCCATCAATCCCACTGAGAAGTATCTTTCATTACTAGGGTGGATTGGTACTATACTCAATTGCAATCCCTCCAAAATGCTAGGAATACTCAAGCTCTTGATAGTAGCTATAGTCCTACCACAGTTGGTGCATACTCTCTTGTATCCATTCAGGGATCTTCAAAATATTCATTCTCAATTTGGTGGACTGAGTTTTTCTAGATCTTTAATAAGCATACTAGCAATCCCTAGTTTCACGTTTGAAATGTGTATATATTAGCATTTAACTTTGAAAATCTCAAGTAGCCACATTTTCAATGATTACGAAATTCACCATATGCATTTCCTCTATTTGATCAATTTCCATGTTGTTACATGAATAATCCACACATTATAAGATGTATTTGTCTTGTACATCATGCTAAGAATGCCCTCATACATGGGTTGTCATCCAAACACCATCTCCAAGCTCAAAGGTAGCACCACCAACTTCTATATGCAAGTGATCAACATAGCTTCTCAACTACTTTTAGGAAGCTTCTCAATGAGATAATGTGCATTTTATAGGACCATGGAATAATTGCTATGTTTATGGGCCTCAAGTCTCCCAGCTCCCTCCATAGGCATATTATGTGAGCAAGGTCTTGTTGGTGGGCAGTACATTGCTGCCACAACTTCTGGGCTACCCTCGCAAGAGGGATGGTGCTACTAGAAACAAAATATCCTGGCTTTTTATCCACTTACTATTGTACAACCACCAAATGTGACTAAGACAAAACCTACTCTAGTGGCAGTGACTTACCCTACTCACACTCAGGTCATCTGCTCCTACTTGGATTGAGCCATCCAAACCCAAAGCAATACAGAAAGATAGTGTTCCTATTGCACCTCAATTGGTTTTGTAGCTCAATTCAATTGTTAGTTTTCCTCTACTTAACAAGTCTAGGAATTTAAACCCTGCTCCTTTGAATAGGTAGTCATGAGAATGTATTTAAGAGTATACAATATGGTGTGTGGACCAGTACTCAAAATGGCAACAAGAAACTCAATGAAGCTTATGAAAGATGCTTAGTTGACTACTGTAAGTGCCTCTGAAGACAAAGAGTTGGAACTTGAAGCACAAGCAGGTTCAAGTGTACCATTAATTGGCTTGGTGAAGATGATCCCCTCTATTAGCCAATTGAGCACTTAGCAAGTTTTAGGTCTATGCCCAATATCTTGATGGTGGATCCCTCTCTTATGCAATAGGAGTCACCTAAATCTATGGCTTATCTCTAGATAATTAGAAGATCCATGAATTTTGGTCATCAAAATGTCCTCTTTTCTACAGGAGGTCTACCCTTGAATGTCAAATTGAAGCTTCTAACGATGGTGATTTCTGAGATCCTCTACAAGTAATCTTTCAAGATAACTCAGACAACTCTTCAGAGTCCTGGACCTTTTTCTCTTGTTAAGAAGCATGCAAATGTACATGAGAAGCTCTAGAGATTTAATGGATATTTGTGCATCAAAGAATTTTGCTTGATAAATATAGAATTAGACTACTAGGTCAGACTCAATTGATTGCGCACATTCCAACTTGGTGTCTAGTTGTTGAGTGCCCTTCTATTCCAAATTAAGATGCCATCAATGGCATTATGACCATTGCTAGTTGAGACTTCCTACATTTTCAATCAATGATCAATATGATACCCTTGGAACTAACCTTTATCATCACAACCTTCTTGACAAGTGCAAGAACCTTGGTAAACTAGCTTAGTAGTGCTATTGTGTATACAGGACAACACTATGTTGAGATTCCACATGATTTGGAGAAATAAGATGATGGCTCTAGTATTGAAGCTGATGAAATACCTGTATTAGACAATGTGACTTCTTTAAAGCCGATGAAATACCTGTATTAGACAATCTATTTTAGTAGCTTCTATAAAGCTGCAAGACTCGAGTCCCTGAGATGAACCCATTATAATCCCAGACCATTTGAGAGTTTCAGATGTAGATTGTACTAAAGTAAGCTTTGGAAGATTTGAGTCAAGTGTAGAGGGCCTTTCTATGAGCTTTGCATCTGAAAGTAAAAGCCCTCTCTTTTTTGTTTGTGAAGTTATAGTTGATAATGAATAAGTGCTCTTGAGTGAGGCACCCACATAGCAAATATAATTCTATTTATAAAAACACAACATTGCTTCATCTCAACAAGCTACCTCTTGAGGTTATCTAGTTTGGCCCCTAGTTTTGATGCCCAGGGTGACCTACCAGCCACAGTGAGCCATCTTGAATCACATGCAACGAGTACAACACAAAGTAACTCACTTGGCGTGAAACCTAAGAAAGCCACCTAGGAAAGACCACAACATGAGTATCTTGTAGCTACCAGCTATGCTAGAGCTAACCTTGCAAGTTAGAGTCAAGAAAGCTAGCACAAATCTCTCTGAAGATGTCTCCCACATGGTTGAACTAATCCACCTCAAGAGGGTGCTTGAATGATAGAGCAAGGCACAATGAAGATTTTCCCCAAGATGTTGCAATTGGTAAGAAGTAAGGAATGAGAGATATAATCAAAGAGAGACCATGATAGCCTGAAGTAAGCTTGAGGGAAGAAGAGAAAGAAGGTATTTCTTAAAAAGTAGCAATAGTTTTACTCCTCTCTAACACCTTTGAGTCTCCTTCAACCAAGAACCCCTAAACTTTTACCTCAAAGTTTGTGATGAGCTACTAAATCTGACACAAGTGCCTCCAACTTGACCATAGCTCTGTGAGATCGCCAAGAAAGGTTGCCAACACCGTATGGTACTCCATCACTTCTTTTTACAGCTCCTATCCTTGTGCTGTACTTATCTGACTAAGGTTTTTTTTTGTATAATATAAATGGATATGAGAAAAGAAAAAGAAGAAATGACCAGATACCTAAGCTCTGATACCAACTATAATGAAGGAGATCTAGGAGAGACAAGGGAGAGAATATAGAGAGGAGAGAGAATGAGGGATAAGAAGAGAGAGAAAGACTAGTAGAAGAGAGGGAAAGGCAGGAAAAGGGAGAGAAAGAGAAGGGAAGCCATGAAACCTGGAAGGAAGGGTAAAAAAGACTTGATTATTGATAAACTGATGCCCTAATTCAGTTTCTCAACATCTTAAATACCCCCATCAGTGTAATCGGGTATTCTCGTGTCCTACCCATGTATCCCCACTCTTTTACACAATCTTGTATTTGGAGCCATGTTTGTGAACATAATCAACTAGCACTAATTTTCTTCATTGACAATATCCATCTGATACATGTCCAATAATATGACATTTATCAAGGCAAGCTTCTCATCCCATAATATTGAGATTTCATTCCATTGTCTTTGGACAAAACTTACATCAAATCGATTGCATATGCAATGACCAGCCACAACTAAGCATGCAAGTGCTTCATGAAGTTGATTTGCAACAAAGACTCTTGCATAACCACCAATGATACGAGTTTCAAAAGCATCAACAATTATGTTATAGGCTGATTTTCCTTCTCCAACATTAATCATGCATGAAGTTCCACACTCATGCTCTAAAGACTTGTATCCATCAAACCTAATAAGCATATCATCTTTAGGGTCCCACTTACAATCAAAACAACAAATATCGTAAAATATAAAAATTAATTGAGGTTTTTTTTTTCCAAGTCCAAAAAAAAAATATTGCAGCATGTTTACCTTATTCAGTTCTTTATGTTAGTCTCATCTTCCATCAAAATAAAGGGAATCTTTCTTACAATGCCATGTTTTTCTTTCTCCTTCTGATATATTTCAAAAATCTCATTTTGAAAGAGAGAAATCAAGGTATGTTAAAGAATTTCAAGATACCAATGAGACATCATCATCAATTAATCTATGCAATCCAACTAAGCTAGAGCGTGATGAAAACCAATTGGTACTATTATCTTTGATTTTGTAAGACACATTAATATGTTTGAGTTTGACTTTCATTTGATATTCATCTTTTTTGTAGTTGGAGATTGAAGATTCTGATAACTTCTTGAGACAGGGCAAAGGGTTGAGAGCCAGTGATAGTTCATTGAAGGATGTTGCACTTGGCCACTACTTGGAAATGATTAATCCTCATGTTTTTTTAGTATCCCATAACAACTTCTCAAAGGAAGTAACATGACCCATACTGTGTATTAAGGCACTTACAAGGCTAGTTGGTTTCTCTGTGTCATAGTATAATGTGCACAAGGTGATGCTTTTGGAGAAGAAAATAGCAATTAGGATTTTTGCTTACGGTATTAGTGTCTTTGCTTCTAGAGCTGGATACTTTTTTGGCCCTCTCGTCTTATGCTTTGGCAAAAACTGAAACTAATATAGAATCCATAGTTCGCTACAAGAGAAGAAAATTTTTACGTTATAGAGGAAATTTCATTAATCTTTAGTATTCATTCTTTAAAATAGTTGTCGAAAAAACCAATTGAATAGCTCCTCAAGAGCATTCCTTTTCATAACTCCTCCTTCATGTCTTGTGCTTTAAAAAAAACTTGTACGTACGTGCTTGATAGTGAGATTTTTCCATGCCTTGGCTACTATAAGTTTCTAGGGAGTCTTGCTTCTTCACAAAGTAAGGCCCATGGATATGAAGGATATGTTGCAATATAGGAGAGGTTACAATCATTTTATACCATTGGAAAATTTTTCAAAGAAAGGTTGGATTAAATATTCTGTCTCTTACCAAATAAAACATGATATCCTTTTCTTCCCATTCCTCCTTCATTGCTTGAACAAGATTTGTAATTGAACATTTGAACTCTTCTAGATATGTGTATATTGTCTTTTGTTACTTGAGAAGCTTTAGAAAGACATCAAAGTGTCTTCAAACCTCCATCCTTAGAAATTCAAGTCCTGGTGTGCTTGCAATATTTTTCATTATCCCAAAAAACTCTCTCTAATAATCCTAAATAATGCTCATATATTTTCCTATATAGTTTCCTAAAAAGCATCTAGCTTTTGAGACTTCCATAGAGACATCAGCCCCCCAAGACGTCTCTTGTTTTTCTTGAAAATGTTAGATCTTTTCTCAAGTAAACTTTACCCCCATGAAAACCCATTTTCGAGAGTAATGCCTCACATTTGTCAATACACTCATCTGATAAAGACACGGGCTTAATCGAATATGCATAGTTGGAATCTCATATGTCTTCTATGTTTTTAAATATACTCAAATCTATAGAATCTCTAGTTAGGGCTCTTCTTGTGGGGTGCAAGTTGCTTCAATCTTTAGATCCAACACTTTCCATGCAATAAACACAATGATATTTTACATTTTTCCCATTTCATATTCCAAGTATACATTTGATAGTTTGTAAGCCGGCACTCATATGCCATTCCATGTTAAAACTACCAACCCCATCAACTGCCAACATTTCTCCTTCAATTTGAGACTTAATAATGTTTGGAATACTTGTACGAGTGAATAACCATTTCAATGTTGGATGATTCTCAATTGGTACTTGAGTTATACCAACCCACCAAATCTCCATCTCTGATTGGAACTTATGCACTGGTGCTTGACCCCCACCATTGTTATAGTCCAATACCCTGTTCATGATGAAAATGCTGACTCTTTTCATCTTTTGTCCTTTTTGAATTTGTGCTTCATCTAACTTTAAGACAAACTTCAAAACACCATGATATTCCTCTATTGTGAGTTTATACATGTGGACCATTGCAATGTGCACTCTTCTTAGATTAACCAATATATTGCTAAACGTATTGTATTCAAAAATAGATTTTCTTTTTGGCTTTTCATATGGCATAGACCCTTTAATATAAATGTGTTCTCCAAAAACATGTTAAGACTTACGACTCATAGAAATCATTGCAGTTGATATTGCAAGGGCTTGAAGCAACCCAAACGCACTTATTCTATTACATTTAAGGTTTTGAAACCATAATCTAGAGATAGCACGATAATCTTTTTTACTGATACACACAGTATCACATGTCTCTACAATTTCATTTGGTTTTACTTTGTCCTTTAAGTCCTTTACCAATTCTTTGAGAGTTGGATCTCTCAAATCCACATTTTGAGGTGACTTAAGAATCCTCAAAATATATTATTCATGGTCTCTTTTAAAAGATTGATTCTCTCCTCACTCTCTTGGATATTAATGCATGATATGTTATAGACATATTTCTTTGCAAGATTTAGTCTTGTTTTATTTACTATCTCACACAAGCTAGTTATGTTTTTTAATGGTCTCTTCTTCTGTCTGAATCCTATATTGGAGTTTCCTTCAAGCTTGTTAGCTTGTCTTGTAATGACTTATTACTATTTTTCAAAATTTAAATCTTATCTCTTAGCTCAAAAATACTTATTTGTACAATTAATAATGCTTTTTTCATTTCATACATTTGAGCCATGTATGTGTAAGATAGAGAACCTTATACAATAGCCAAGCATCCCATCATAACCTTCTCCAACATATCTTATGTACTCATGAATATTGAAAAAAGAAGGAGATTTAACTGTAGAAGGATCCTTGGGATAAATATTTCCATCCACCCGCAAATCTATATGCTTCTTTCCTCCTTGTATTCAAAATCTATTAGCCTCCATCTCATTTGTGAGTACTCGATGATGTATACTTCTCCAAGATGTATAAATCATATAAATCGGATCTAGTGGAATGGTAAGTTTGTACTTGCATGTGCTTGCATTTGTATTACTTAAAGAGGTATTGCTAAACATTTTAGCAAATCAACTATAAATGAATCTCACTGTGATAAGAAAGTAAGCACAAAGAAGAGAATGGTGAAAGAGAAACATGTGTGAAAAGAAGAGGCAAGAGCAAATGAATGTGATTTTGGTACATATATCTCAAAAATACAAAAACTCTCAAGTTTTAAGACAAAAATGATCGAAAAGTGACATTGACATAAATTAAAAGATGAAAGCAATTAATGGATGACCCCTTTAATGAACCAAATATTCTTTCATTAATCACATTTGAGTAATCAAATTTGGTGATTTCATTCTTGCAAAATCTCAACTAATTAGCAACTTAATCATTTTTTACAAATGACTTTTCTAAAGCATTTTTGGTCCTAATGATGATATAGAAATAATGGTAAGTGATCTATGGAAGGGATATATTATTACACATCTCGAACATTCCATAATTCTATAAGGGGTATGGCTATGTGAGAAGGAGAGAAAAGACCGTGGGAAAGGAAAACCTTCTAAGACCTTACAGGACATGCAAAGGGTAAAATACTCCACAACAATGACCTATCTCTTCTCATTGAAGCTCAAATAATGAGGTTACTTTGGGAAAGGAAAACCTTCCAAGACCTTGTAGGACAAGGAAAGGGTAGAAGACTCCACAATACGAACCTACCTCCTATCACTAAAGCTATGATCTTTACTCTATAATGTAATATGTATAGCAGACTTGCAAAATGTTTCCCCTTCATTCATAAGAAGTTTGCATTTGAAAAGGCTCAAGACTAACTCAATTGTGCTATAATAGGATGTTTTGGAATATGTAATAAACAAAGATCATCGAGATGCAATCTAAAAAGTACTTCTAATCTTTGTACAAGGAAGAGAAACTAAGTGATAATTTTTCAAATATTAAAATCTATTCAAGAGTTATTGACTATAGTAGACAATATGGAGTTGATTAAGGTACTCAATTGAGGAGCTGGAAAAGTTTGAGATCAAGTAAGTCACTTAGATATGATGGAGTGACAATCAAATAAATGAGAGACTCTTGGCCAAGCTTGGAAATCAAAGTAGTACAAATATTAATGAATGCTAGAATAAGGGATCCCTTCCAGAATCTTGGACTACATGCATCATCAACCTAATTCTTAAGCAAAGATAGTGAACCAAGTTGGGGCAAATGTATCAAAGCATACCAACAAAAGCAAACTATTTTAGTCATTGAATATTGACAAAGACCTTTGAAGAATATTGAGAATCTCAAAAGAGAAGGAGGTGGTTGTATTAAAAGGATCCAAGCAAAGGGACATTTTTCTACTTGAGAAATGTCGAATATGAATTTAGTTGTAATTTCATTTGATTCGCAATATTGATCTTGTTTAGGTCTCTTCTTTAGCCAAATATAAATGAGAGGTGCTTCAAAGGCGTCTTAGTTTTATCATCACACCTTCTACCTTACTAGTTGTAAATGATATTCTTGAGAGAAAGAAATTCAAAAAAATAAAGAGATAGTGCTTTGATTCTTTCATTTAGCATCATTCTTTGAATACTGAGTTAGTACACTGAAGACTTTTGATAGCATCGATATTAGTCAGGATGTATATGTAGAAAATTTTCAACTAATGCAGTCAAATATAAAACATGGTTAGATATGCAATTTTTTACTTCCAAGGCCATATATGATGAAGACTATCAGACAAAGAGTTAATGGTAAAGTGATGGAAGTTTTGGTCCAGGATGAAAATTTCCATATTAAATCTAACTTCATGGGCAAGAGAAAAGAAGTTCTTCTTAATGAATTTAACAACACTTTTCTTGACTTGCCTACCTTGCAACTTTTTATGATCAGTATCTATGATTTGTCTCTAGAAGAGGCATAAGGAGTAGCTAGGTTTGTAATTAAGCTTGATGAAAGTGAGCTTTTAAAGTGTACAAAACTAGAAAGGGTCTCTATTATCTTGATGGATAAAACACTTTTTTCAAGTCTATGTAGTAATTTAATGTCATTTAGTGTTCAATCTGAACACAATATCTTGTGGTTAGGAGATTTTAAAGTAGATATGAAGGATTTCAATATACTATATTGGGCTTTCTATTTGACTTCATATACCTAATGTTTTTAAGAGCTGAAAGAGATATGAATTCAAGGAGGGTCATAGATGAAGATACCCATAAGTTTGAGAAATCCAAGAAAACCACATACCCATTGCATAGAGGTTGCCACTTTAAATAGGCATATGGCTACATCAAGTACATTGTGTCCAGTCCAATTTGACTTGCCAACTTTTCATTATCCTTCCTTATCTCTCCACGCTCTAAAGGCTAGTTCAGATTATATTTGCATACAAAGAAGATACCACTCTTACATACACTCAAAGAAATATTCTAACACCTCCCTTTGGTGCCTTGATTTTATAAAGATTGATTGTCCCCCCTCACTAGGTGCATTCTATGGCTACTACTAGCGGGTGGTCAGGCTCCTTGGTCCTTTGTCTTTAGTCTTTCATCTTCAAAAAATGTGTCCTTCTGTCTTTTGGTCTTTGTCATTTGCTTCCATGAAATTTGTCTATCTTGTTAACATGCATGCTTCCTCATGGTGTCCAATATAAGAAGCTGGGAATAAGGACTTAGTGTAAAATAATATTGATATTATGCCATGTCACACTGACATTGGTATAAAAGGAGAGGACATGTAATTTTTCACATCTTTTTGACACATTAATACAATTACTGTCCTTCTCTCCCATCTTGCTCACAACTTCCATGGCTTCTCTCTCTTTCATATGTTTCTCTCTCTAAATCTAGTCTTTCTCTCTCCTCGTCACTCTCTTTCTCCCTCTTGCTGTAGTCTTTCTCTATCTTCTGTAGTCTTCTCTCTCCTCTTTCTCTCTCTCTAGTTCTCTCTCTGACAACTGGTATCAGAGCATTGGTCTTTGATCCATTTTTTCCTTCTGTTTTTCAGTCATATTTTCTCCATCAAAATCAATTTCAGACAAGTATTGTACAAGACAATGACTAGTGGAGTGCTGCATACCATCTACAGTTAGTAAGAGATTACATCTGGAGATATCCAAGGTCAGATATGGCGGAGGATGGCTAAAGTGGTAGGTCATCATCAAATTTTATGCAAAACTAGAGGTAATTAGGGTAAATGAGAGTTAACCGGGCTTAGTTTGAGATTAAACTCCAGTTACTTTTCAAAAGGGAGCTTCTATTCTCTCTCTTCCAAGCTTTTGGCTGAAGCTTCAATGGTGGCTGCCAAGAAATCTTCCAAGTTCTCTCTCTACTGATCATTTCTCACATCCAAACCATGGAGCAATGATTCCTTATCATCTGAGCTTTAAGTTGAGTATCCTGGTTAGGTGGTTGATGCAGAAGATGAAGCAGCGTGCAGCCTGAAATTTGCGTCAAAAAATACGCTGATTTTCCTGCTCTAAACCTCTTCCTGATCTACTCTAGATCTTCTATAGATTGGTTGTATGCTTGAAGCACTTCATTAGGCATTATTTCAGCAACTTTCAGCTGGAGGGGAACTCTAATCTTCATCTCCTTTGTTCAAAACCCTAAAACACAGCACGACAACCATAGCCACAAACCTGGAAGCTCAAATTTCTTCAAATTTTGGACTTCTCCAACCTCCAAGGCTTCTCTAGTACTATGTACAAGTTGGATAGCCTTCAAGATTGAAGACATTGTAGAGATTTCAGCTCGTGGATGACATTGGAGCTCAAATTGAAGGATTATTTTGGGGCTTTTCTTCAAGAAGCTTGAATCTTTGGTATTCAAGTGTTCAAGCAAGCTCGAGGCATTGATTCTTCACGAATTTGATCATATTGGAGCTTGTATGGATTGATTCTATGGATATTTCAAGCTTTATGATGGATTTATGGTGGATTTTGAAAAATTCTTCCATCAATGGGATTGGAGCTGACATCTATCATCTTCTTCAAGTTTAATTGAGGTACTTCTTTTACTTAATCTCTAAAATCTCTCAATAATCCACTTGCTAATGCTTTTCCACTTGTTGATGGGAGATTATTGATCAATTAATTCTTTGAATTGATCAATAGATCAGAGATTAGTGCTATTCCTCATTAATCTCATCCTATTCCATTGAATTTCAGTCTTGATTCAATCATTACTTCATCATAGATATCATTTTCCAAGTTTGATGCATAACCTTGACTTGTTTTGGTTGAATTATTTTGCCCCAAGCTGAAATATTGTACAAGGGTAAGTACTAAAGCAATCAATGAGTCACTAAATTGCATTGGTAAGACTCTTTCCCTATCCAAACTTTCAAGATTTCATTCAATTGCATGTCATGAAAGGGGCTGAATGAATATTTCAGAAATGCATTTCATGCTGATTGATTAGATTAGCAAGCTACTGCCATGTTGATATATCCATCGAGGAAAAAGGTGGATGCCGGGGGAGATAGTGGGACAAAAGAGAGGTGACCCTCCCTCACTATCAAAGATCCCGAAGGGGCGCAACCAACCGACCCGGGGAAAACTTGGCCCACCTCCTAGTGATTCGAAGCCTGTGTAGGGAGCCTATCATGCCGGTTTATCCCTCACAAAGGTACATCGAGTGGAGAACTGAAGATTGAAGAGTTTCCAAAGGCTCAAGTATCTTTAGTATCAAAACAGGGTAAAATAGGGATTTTACAGGGCACTAAAGGGCATTTATAGGTTGATACAGGTACACCCTTCATTATTGAAGTATAGATGCAGGTACTACAGGGTACCCACAGGTCCTACTTAGCCTTCTACAGGGTTTGGTAACCATTTGGGGTTACTATTTTACCTTACAGGATCAAAACAAGGCACTTATAGGTTAGAACAAGGTGTAGGCCTAGACAGTTCAGACTCAGAAATTGAGTTGCAGAATTTTCTATCCTAAATTTGTTATAGCATGCTATAGCTCATCTCGAAGAGGGCATTCTTGGCTTCTATTTGAACTAAAAAGTTTTGAAATCGGAGTTCCCTAGCAAAAGTTATAGCCATTTTTCTGACATGGGGTACTGCAGGACTGCTCTATTATGGCAGGACATAAGGGTAAAAATAAGGTCCAGGATGATTATGCTCAGCAAATCAGAGATTCCATGTTGAATAATGCACCTCAACAGAGCCCTGAAGAGCCTCAACAACAAGGGGAAGTTAGTATACTCAATAATACCTTTCGTGTACATGAACAAAGACAGAGAACGTCATGAGGCTCTATTATCAAGAATGGAGCAAATGGTTTTGTCTACTGATCAAACAAAGTCTTCCATTGAGAAGTTAGTGGATTCAACGACTCAAACAAAGGCTTCTATTGATAAGTTGGTGGAATCTAATGCTCAAATTATGGCACAATTCTCCCAATGGATGCAGATGCAAATGGGATCTAAAGAAGCTAAGGAGAAAGCTTATTCAAACAGTGCGCCTTCAGTCCCACTTCACCCATCTAACCAAAATGGTCATGGTCATGGGATTATTGGAAGAAGAGGCTCCCAAATAGCCAATATGAAGTAGGTGGAGGCTTTACAAAGGCATGATGACTATTTGGGCAGTTTGAATGGAGCTAACTCTCAAGCTTTTGGGCTGAATACTCAAATTCCTAGGGGTCCTCTACCAACATGAAGATTGCCTAGTGGTTCTCAGCCACCTATTGGAAGATTTCCATCTCGATTTGCGGGTTCAATGCATGGTACTCATGATCAGTCGATTTTTGGATAGCAACCATTCCATGAAAGAGAGCTAAAGGACAAGATTTTTTTAGCCAAATTTAATGGTCAGTCATCTTCACCATCCGATTTAGAGGAGTGGACCTTTAAGATGGAATCCTACTTTGACATATTCCCTAAAACTGATGACATGAAGATTCATTTTGCTTCTTTGCATTTGGAGGGATTTGCCCATACTTGGTGGAGGTATATAAAAAAGGAAAACATACTTGCAAAGAATTGGGAAGCTTTCAAGGCACTTATGGCTAAAGTATTTGTCTCCCCTCTTGAAAAAGAGAAATTGGCAAGGAGATGGTATGGTTTGGAATAAAGAGGCCTAAGTGTAAGAGAGTACACTAACCAATTTCTCAACCTAACCATGTATGTAGAAAGCATCAGTGATGAGGATAAGCTCCACAAGTACATGTATGGTTTAGAGCCATCTTTATCAGCTGATGTCATGGCACAAAACCCTACTTCCCTCTTTAAGGCTATTGAGTTGCGGAGCGCTATGGAAGAAAATATAGAAGAAAATCTTCATTTTAGCCTAGTTTTGGACATTCAAGGACTGTTTTTAAACAGGGGTAAGTTGGTAACACTTATGGCAGCAATCATGTGCCAAATGGGAGCTTATGGGTACCAACTTATCCACCATTCAATGCTTCTAGACCTCAAAATAATTTCAGGATAACAAACAGTCCTAGAGTTGACTTCAAATAAGGGGACAGCAAGCCTAAATCCATTTCAGCCAACATGAATCCTAAGTCTATTCCTATGGATCTTTATAAAGAAAGAAAGGAGAAAGGCTTATGTTTCAAGTGTGGGGAAAAGTATATACCTAATCATGCCTCAAAGTGTGTATACAAAAATGTCAAACCCAAGCTTTAGAGTATGTTAGTCTTTGAGGATTTTGAAGATGAGATGGATGAAACTAATGCAATTACACTTAATGCTGAAAATGAAGATCTTGAGGAAGAAGTTGGGCAAGAGTATTTTTGTGATCCAGCCAAGTCTTTTCCTTTTGAACCAGGTGGAAATGTTCCTTTTGATCCAGGTGGAACTTCTCATGAGCCACTTGCTGCCACTAATTGTTCTATTTCCATGGATGCTTGGATGGGATCTAAGAGCCCTAATACACTCCGTATAAAGGGTAACATTCATGGAAAGCTAGTGTTCATTCTGATAGAGACAGTGGCAGTACCCATAGTTTTGTGAATAAGTCTATCATGGACAAGTTGAATTGTATTCCCACAGATTTACAGCAGCCCATTAGAGTTCAAGTGGCCAATGGTAAAGAGGAAATCAGCACACAGATATGCCCACATGTTTCTTTACAGCTGGCTAAAAATTTTGAAGCAAAAGTAAACCTGATCACATTGGAAATGGGGCCTATAGACATTGTACTCGATTGCAATTGGTTGATGACATTAGGTAGGATCACTATAGATTTCTCACAGTTGTATATGGAGTTTATCTTCAATGGACAGCTCATCCATTTACAGGGAATTCCTAGTAGATCAGATTTTCAGCTTATTACCATTCAACAACTCAAAAGAGAGTCCAAGAGGCGCTCACAAATATTTGTTTTGCATTTGAATAAAGAGATGCAAGATTAGCCCAATAATTCAGCAAACCATCCAGCCTTGACAGCTCTTCTTGAGAAGTATAGGGATTTATTTGAGGTACCTACTTCATTACCTCCCAAGAGAGCAGTAGATCACCCTATTGATTTGGAGCCCAACTCAAAGACAATCAATAAGCCACCTTACAGATTATCAAAGTGTGAACGAGAGGAAGTAACCAAACAAATCAAGGAACTTCTTGAGATGGGATTCATTGAACCAAGTTCTTCACCTTATGCATATCCAGTTCTGTTAGTCAAAAAGAAAGATGGATCTTTCAGAATGTGCATTGACTACAGGGATCTTAATAAGATCACAGTGAAGAACAGGTATCCGATACCCAGGATTGATGATTTGCTTGATGAGCTCAAGGGGGCTCGATTCTTTACGAAGATTGATTTGAGGTAAGGGTATCAACAGATTCGCATGCGAGAGGGTGATGAAGTCAAGCTTTCAGGACTGGTCGAGGGCTCTATCATTTCTTAGTGATGCCATTTGGGCTTACAAATGCTCTAGCTACCTTCTAGAGCCTGATGATCGATTCATCAAGCATTATGCGGCCATTGCAGCTCCTTTGACTGATAGGTTGAAGAATGAGGCTTTCTTTTGGGATGCTCTTGCAGATAGTAGCTTCAACCAGTTAAAGGGACTCCTTACCTCTACTCCTATCTTAGTATCCCCGAACTTCTCCAAAGAATTTACCGTACAGTGTGATGCTAGCGGCCGTGGCATTGGGGCTGTTTTGTTATAGGAGCATGGAGTGATTGCCTTTGAGAGCTGTAAGCTTACAGATAAAGAAATGGCCATGAATGTTTATGACCAGGAGATGTTGGCTATCTTACATGCAATTAAGAAGTGGCACCATTACTTGTATGGCAGTCGATTCAAAGTACACAGTGATCACAGGGTTCTTAAGTATTTCCTTACTCAATCCAATCTTACTCCTAAGCAACGTCGGTGGGTAGCTACACTACATAATTATGATTTTGACATCACTCATATGAGGGGCAAAGACAATATAGTGGTTGAATCTCTTTCTTATATGTGGGCTTGCAAAGTTTTAGCTATGACTGAATTGCATAATGATTGGATTGAAGAATTACAAGAGACTTATCTTTTGGATGAAGAATTCAATCATATTTTTTAAAAATTACAGCAAGGTCTTATGGAAGAAAACCCGCGTTATCAGTTCAAAAATGGCCTTATTTGGTTGAAAGGCAAGATTGTTATTCCTTCTACCTCTTCTTTTACACGGAAAATTATGGAGAAACTACATTCTTCGCCTTTAGTTGGACATTTAGGAGTTTTCAAGACCTATGATAGGATCAGTAAAAGTTTCTGTTGGAAAGGGCTGTGAAAAGATGTCAAGGACTTTGTCATGAAGTGTTTTCCTTGTCAGCAGAATAAGGGCAGCACTCATAAGCTAGGAGGTTTGTTACAGCCATTACCTATTCCTATAGGTAAATGGACTCATACTACTATGGATTTCATTACTGGCTTACCTACTACCAAGAAGGGATAGAATAGTATATATGTGGTGGTAGATAGACTCACCAAGGCAGCCCATTTTATTCCAACTAAGATTCAGTTTACTGCCTCTCAAGTGGCTAGTCAGTTTATGGAGCAGATTTTTAGACTACATGGATTACCGCAAGTGATTGTTCATGATAGAGACTCAAAGTTTATGAGTAACTTTTGGCATGCGATATTTACATCTATCGGCACTAATTTGGCTCCATCTACGGCCTATCATCCACAAACTGATGGATAGACCAAAAGATTCAATAAATGATTGGAGACTTATCTTTGCCATTTCTGCTATGATATCCAAACTTCATGGGATTCTTGGTTACACTTGGCTGAGTTTGCTATTAACAATTCTACCCATGCTAGTATTGGAGTTTCACCCTTCGAGGCTTTGTATGGTTACAAGGTGCTCTTACCCACAGCCATCTTTAATGAAAGGATCAATCCTCATGGGAAAGAAGAGTTAGAAAAAATGCAACAGCAATGCAAGATGAATCTTAGGAAATCTCAAGACCAAATGAAGATGTATGCTGATGAGAAGAGGCGACTTTTAGAGTTCCAAGAAGGAGAGTTGGTCTTATTGAAGATACGCAAGTCCAGGTACTCTACATTAAAAGATGGATCTAGTAATAAGCTTGCTCATAGGTTTTATAGCCCTTATCGGATCCTTAAGCGAATTGGAGACTTGGCATACATATTAGAGTTTCTCTCTTCCACAAAGATTCACAATGTCTTCCATGTTAGTCAGCTCAAGCCTTTTTATGGTGATCCAGTGGATATAGTTGATGAGCTGCTACCTATTGATGAAGAAGGTCTTATTCAGTACATCCCAGAGACTATTATAGGTCAGCATGAAAAGAAGCTTCGATCTCATTCTATCATGGAATATTTGATCAAATGGAGAGGTTTACCACATGAGGAAGCTTCTTGGAGGCCTGATTCTATATTGGATGAATTTTCTTTCTTAAGGGATACATTGGTGGCTAAAGCCTATTTATTATGGAGCTAGTGATGATGCAGACAGGATCAGGACAGCACGTTGTTTTAGAACAGTTTTTATCGTGCCTAATTTTCAGAATTAAGCTATCTACATGGGCTTAAAGTACTCTTCAAAAGCTCCGTTTTGATATATGGCACGCCTCATTTGGACACTTCTACTAGAAGTTATGGCAGATTTGGTCCAGCAGGGTCTGTTTACATAACAAGCTGTCTACTTCATTTTGAGATTATCTGTTAAAGATTTTATGGCTCCATATACTTTTGAAGTATTCCATATCATGTATATAGCTAAGGCCTACTCTTGTTCTTCAATTTTAGCCCATATGGTTGGTCATACTTCATTCATTTTCCCATTTGTAAAGCTATAAAAACAGAGTAGTACTCTATTATATCCATCATTTTCTAGTCTTTCACGTTTGTTTTTTCGGGCAAAAACTTTTGGGAAGGGATGGATTGTAAGAAGCTGGGAATAAGGACTTAGTGTAAAATAATATTGATATTATGCCATGTCACACTGACATTGGTATAAAAGGAGAGGACATGTAATTTTTCACTTTTTTTTGACACATTAATACAATTATTGTCCTTCTCTCCCATCTTGCTCACAACTTCTATGGCTTCTCTCTCTTTCCTGTCTTTCTCTCTCTAAATCTAGTTTTTCTCTCTCCTCATCATTCTCTTTCTCCCTCTTCCTACAATCTTTCTCTCTCTTCTGCAATCTTCTCTCTCCTCTTTCTCTCTCTCTAGTTTTCTCTCTGACATCCAATCTTATGCTTCAATCTACATTCGATGCTTATGTGTCCTCTCCTTCCATAGTGGTGGCATTCTTTAGGTTTCTTTTTTGTAAATAACACATTGTCTTTGCTTGTGGATACATCAACCTGTCCTTTAAATTTATTTTCTTTCAATAGGATTGATGAAATGTAGCCTTCAAGACTAAGTGTTTCATGTTTAAGGAGAGAATCTTTAAATTTAAGGATCCATACTCTTTAGGTAGATTGACAAGAAGCATTGCTTTTGCATCTTTTTGGGAATTTTGACTTGAATGCCTTCTAATTGAATAATTAGGCTCCTTACTTTTAATACATGCTCGACAAGAGAGCCTTTGTATTCATGATCGAAGCTCTAAAAATCCATATGTAGATACATTTCTTGGTTTTTAGCTTTAGCACTAAAATTTTTATTAAGCTCTTCCTATGCTTTCTTCACTATTCCTTTAATGTTGATGTGATGGATCAGGCCTGGAGCAAGATGCAACCCAATTAAGGCAAGAGCTTATTCATCTTTTTCTACCCATTCTCTAGTCACTGCTATTGGTGCATTATCACGTATTACTATCCATACCTTTTTGTTGACAAGCAAGGATTGCATTTGAGTTGCCCATGTATGGTATTTTTCTCTGCCCTCGAATTCTTTGAGGCCATAAGAAATATTGGCGTTTGAGGGCATGGTTTTTATGGAGAGGTCTTGCTGTATTATTTTCCATGGTAGTGTCTAATTCCTTACAATGTATTAGGTTCAAGACTTTGAGCAATAGAGATCCTTCATAGGAGCTGGTTTGAAGAGTAATGTTAAGATGGAACAAACTCACAACTCAACTTCGGGCCATAAGACAAGCTTTTCAAACTCCCCCAAACGTGCAAGGAGCCTTTTTGAAGGTAACACGAAAGTTTTTGGTGCTCACGCAAGAGCCAAGGGTGGAAACCCCGGCCCCTTCCTATAACCCCCTCACCTCTCAACCCAAGAAGAAACTAAACCCCCCCTCTCACTTTTCACTCAAGTCACTCACCTTCCCTCCTATATTTTCCAATGGGATGCCCCGAGCCACTTAACCATGCCCAAGCGTGACGCGCAACAGCCCCGTGCCGTGTCGCCACCAAGGAGAGCCAAGCCTCGAGTAGGGTACCTCCCATATAGTAATATGAACACGGATTATGTGAAACTAGTTCAAATTATTACAGGTGTGAAAGGGGCCTTTTTAAGCTAAGGTTAGAAGATTAAAAAACATAGAATAAATGAATGAAAATAGGCACCGTTCTGAATGTTGATGGGCAGATTTATCATAGATGTGATGATATTGGCTTTGCTGGATGACACCAGGATTGTCTCTACTATGGATCAGATCAGCTACAGGGGACGAATTTACTGCACCAGTTTATGTTGCTGAAATTGGACTGATTCACCTACCCGTCGATTTGATTGTGGTGATGTAGGGCTTGAGTACTGTGGAGCTACCAGTTGGTGGTGTAAATATCGCTGGTGATTGCACTGAATGGAATGAGGGGCCATTGACTAGAATAATCACCCTGATGATCAGCTAATTAGCTAACGTGGATTACGTCTATTGTACGTGGAAGCACGAATGATTGCATAGAGCGTGTTGACTTGTGTAGTGTACCTATGATGAGGCGATTGGACTGATGTGGCTATTTGCGTACTCATGGTCAGCTGGATTCACTGCTTTTCATGTTGATGGACCATTGACGGAGTGATGATGATGCTGAGTCTTGCTGACCGCCATTGAATGTGTGATGCCTTGCTGCAGCCAACAACACAAACTACATCTACGACAGCTATGGCACTAGCCTAGAGGAAAGTTGTAGCGAAAAGCAGGGCGGCGTAGCTGGTTGAGCCGACAACCATTATAGTACTACAGATGTAATAGGCTTGTATTGCTTGCCATATTGTATACACGAGCGCGCGCGCGCGCGCGAGAGAGAGAGAGAGAGAGAGCGTCCTTCTCTTCAATCTACTCTGCTGAGACCACTCTCTAGGCCACACATGGAAGGAGCTTGAAGAAAAGAGAGGGTTGAAAGGATGCAAAAGAGGAGTATGAAAGAGAGTAGAAGATGGTGTGGCTCTTGTACCACATGAAAGACATGAACTTAAGGAGGGTCATAGAGGAAGATATTCATAAGTTTGAGAAATCCAAGAAAACCACTATCCATTGCGTAGAGGTCGCCTCTTTAAATAGGCATATGGTTACACTCTAAAGGCTAGTTCATATTACATTTGCATACGAAGAAGGAACCACTCTTACATATGCTCAAAGAAATATTCCAACAAAGCCAACAAGTAGGAGAGTAGCTATTTGTCAAGGAATTCGAAAACTACAAGGTGGAATGACACATAGCAAGGGAATTGAAGATACTCAAATGCATATATAATGTGTCAAAGGGAGGAAAATCTAGATATCCCTGCATGTACTACATGTCTTCAATTGTAGAGTTCAATCCAAGTACTTGGAATAGAGCCCCCTCTAAGCATATCAAAGACCTATTCTCAAACCAGTTTTAAATATTCCTTTGAGTACTCTTTGTATGTCAAAAATTATTTTATATCTATAGCTTTTACTAGTGGCTAGGCTTGGCAAAGGCCATTCAAAGCTTGAAAAGATAGGCAAATGAAGGAGGAGCATTGCTCCCTAGTGGCAATATTGTGTTAGGAGGATAACATAATAATGGTTGTAAAGCAATATCCCATTCTCTTGCAAGCTTTGTTGTTTTTTCTCCTACCTTTGTACATTTAGTCTCTAATAGAACCATGCATAATATCAATAATAGACCCAATTACTTGCCATTCCTCAAGATTAGATGAGCAGATATCTACAAAACAAATAAACTTTGTCATAGTATAATTTGATACCAAGTTTGAGAAAAGAAAGACATTTAAGGATCAAATATTCAAATTTATTGCTAACAAACAAATAAGAATACTGCTAATGAGTTTGCAAAGTGAGATGTTAATGGTCCCTTGTAACCCTTTTTTTTTACACTACCATGTTTACACTTGCTATACTTTTCCTCATGGAATGTTTTTGAGGAGCTCCCCATAGTCAAGTGAGTTGCCCCCCATGGCTCCATTGCAAATCCACTACACACTTTGAAAGATTGATGGGTCTCCTCTTTGGGGAAAACTTACTACCCACTTTACCCTAGTTTACTGATCTATTTAACTCTCCAATTTGAAAGCATTTTGGGAAGGGGAAACTTGAAAAGGACAATCCGAGTGGTAATTAGATGGTAGACACACACCCTACAAAGGGCACTGGTTTTGGTTTTGGCAGTTGGGGTCACGGGTATCACATCTAAATTGGGTAAATTTAGGGAAAAGGATCTGAAGCAAAAGCTTAGCTCAAGCCTCAGACTCCCATCCCTTTAATACAGCTAATAACTTTTCGAGAATAAAAAGAAAAGAAGAACGTAATTTGCAAGTGTGACCATGATCCATCCCTTTGGAAAGCTTCGCCGTGGGAGTGAGAGACGCGCCTAGCGACATGGGAAGCAATGCAGGCTTTTGGAAACCGGTGGGATGGGAATAAGGCCCAAGGGCCCGGGTTACGCAAGTCAGATTCGACGGATGCCAATTTGTGGTCAGAACTAAAGTTGCTGCGCTCTGCACAAAAAGCCGCGCCGGGGGGCAGGTTTATCCGTCTTTTGTGGTCAATGGTCATGTGCCGTTGTTGCAGGGTGAGCTCGTGAGAGAGCGAGAATCGAGACTATCTAGATGACTGAACTGAGAGAGAGAGAGAGAGAGAGAGAGAGAGAGTGTGTGTGTGTGTGTGTGTGTGTGTGTGTGTGCGTGCGCGTGCGCGCACTATGTAGTCTGTACTGGAGTCTGGGTCACTGGGTGTGCACTGTGTTATGTGTCGAAGAGCAGGAAAGATGAATTGTTTTAACGCTGGATAGCAGACTGCAGTAGAGGACCGAGGTGCAAGTAAAAGCTGAGACTTCATGTGAAAAAGAAGAAAAAAGGAACTGTTTTGATGTTAAAGCACTGGCGCACTTGAGGAGCTGCATCTCTCTCTCTCTCTCTCTTTGCTTGATGTGTTTGATCTGTATAGATTCATTGTGAGCTCACGGCGGTTCATTAATACTTGCGTGAAGCAGCAAGTAGAAATGGCGATAACATCAGGCCTGATATGCTGCTTACTAACATTAATCGCGGTATTGCTTGCGCCAGCTGGTGGGGCAACGTCGGCGCCTGGCAGCAGCATGGCTGACTGCCACGTGGAGAAGTACCTGAACTCGGGGCTGCTGAATTGCTCGATGTGGGTGGTTCCTGGCTCGAGCTCGCCACCCAGCAGCGCCTGCTGCAACGCCATCTCCACCCAACTCATTCTCACCCCCGCTTCTTCCTCTCCAAACAAGGATAATAATATCCAGGAGCTGTGCAGCCAAGCCCAGTGCCTCTCCAAGATGGCTCCCTCCCTCGTTGGCCTCAAGGAGTTGCTCTCCCTTCCTCGTAAGTGCGGCCTCTGCTATGCTGCCGGACTTCCCGCCCTCCGATCTGCCACGTGCGCTGGTAAGCAATTTCACTGGTGCAAGACGTGGTTTTTACTTTGTACAGAGCATATGCTAGATTTTATTATTATTAATGATTGTGGGAAGACATGCGACATATCGCAGTCTTCTAAGCGCTGTGTCGCACCAGCACCGCGAGGGGCAATGGGCTTGCACGAACTGTGAGAGGCTAATTGAAATCCGGCATTCATGGCATGTCGGTAAGGGAATTTTGTAGGAGCTGTGTTTCATTGGCCGGTGACAGGCTAGTGTTACGTTGTGGCCTTTCCCATTGGTTAGAACTACTAAAACAACCCTACTTCATATTGCTAGTAAGGGCCCTCAAGGATTTGACAAATCCTACTCCTCCCAATCACTCCTAGTGCAAGGAGGTGCGAGTAGGGGTGTTTCATTCCCACGACCCCCGCTGCATCTTGATGTGACACAGCCCTAAGGCCTTTACACACTGCATATGTGGGATGTGGAGGAAATGGTAAGCATCTTCGGTCCTTTTTACACAATGCAATACAATGCAAATTCTATGCAAGGTTGCAACCAATAGCAATGGCAAAGTTGGTGAAGCCCAATACTATAAACTTGAGACCATTGGATTGATCTCCACTGTGCACACAAAGGTAGAGCTTTTTTTTTATGGGACGCGAGGCCTATAAATCCTTTCACACACATGAGGTCAATGACACTCTCCCTCGTCATTAGAATGGAGCCCTCGATTTCTACCTCCCCCAAAATAAGGAAAAGTTTGCCTCAAATGTGCCATTAGAAGTGGCTATAGATTGTCTTTTCTCTTCTTATAAATTTTCATCAACCTATCTATGGCGAAAAGCGCAAGTTGACAAGCCATAATGATTGGCATAGTTTATTGGGGGTGAACATGCAATGTAAAGTCGACATGACAAGCAGCCATCTCATTCCACTATTTTCTCATCCAATCTAGGTTTCCCACATGTCCTTAGACTTCCATGAGAAGATGATGTATTTTTCTTTTTTGCTTGCGTACACTGTTCATCCTTGCAACTATTCAAGGTTTATGATTGATTGTCTTTTGTTTGCTTGGGTTCTCTAGTGGGATGCTATGTCATTAGTGGAAACCTTTCTTGTTATATCACTAGTGTGTGGAAAAATTTTTAGAGACTATTTGTAGCCCAACTTATATTTTAAAGGGCTTTTGGAAACTCCATGTGAATGTTCTTAAGTCATTATATGATAGAGATTCACCCAATTGTATGAAAAGATTTACTCCTTTTGGAAAGTTCGGTGCCATGTACACACAAAAAGGTTGTCCAAGAACATATCACTCAGACAAATATTCATTTAGAGTAAAGAGAGGTCCCAAAGTCCCTAACAACACACAAAAGACTCCCAAAAGTCCACCTAAACTAGCTTGTTTAATTAGGTAGCTAATTTGCCGACTTTTTAAAAGCATAGACATGAAGGGGTTTGAAAGAGGAGCTTCAATGAGATATTCAAGACCTTAAGCATTTCCTTATACATTAGCCAAGAACTTGAATATGTTTGGTTTCAATATGCTAAAATTGACATGGTTTTTGTGGCTTAATTATTGTTCTTACAAATAAAATCCTTTAACGTATCCAATAATATTCAAATAAATTTTTGTGCTTTGTATCCAAGCAATCTATTCATAGAAGCCAATAGATGATTTTGATTTTGATTCCAAAACAAATTCTCACAGAGATCTATAATTCTCTTGATTTTGAAATAACACATGATTCTAGGGGGGGTTCATTATATGTAGACCCTCTATATGATATGCGTTCGAGGCCTATTTAAAAATACCATTACTTATGAATTTTATCAAAATAAAACACACCCCTTTATTGTTCAATCTATAAATGATCCCTTTATATGGTACGCTTTTATGTGTGAACAATGTATAAATTTAGTATTCTAAAAATCCATTCTTTTGAACACACTTTTGATATGCTTATATATTTATGAGTGACCCCTCGCCCCCTCGAAATGATTTGGCATATAACTTGAACCATGAATTTTGTTGTCTCATACCAAGCATGCAATTCGCGCTTTGTGTTCTAAAGGTATTCGAGGTGTACTCAAGCAATGAAAGTATTAGCATGATCACTAAATTGAATCATGTGTACCATTTATGTGGTTGATCTTCTATTTAAGTTGTTTAATACAACTTTTGCCCATGTTTATATACCACAATGATGGAAAAACAAACAAAAATGATAGTTACTATTTCTACCAATGTGTATATATGGAATAAAGAATAACAATCAATTATGTATCCACAAACAAAATAGTGACTAACTTCCACTTGTTAAGCCCAACATGTGGATACATTTGAATATATATTTGAGTTCTTTAAGAACATTTTAAAGAAGCTTCTTACATTGCACAACATTATCTTTCACTTGCATAGCAATGATATTTAGTTATCATAGAGTGGCTTGTGGACTACATTTACTCTTTTAATCTAAACACATGTATTTGGTGGTTGAAATTTTAATTGGGCTTTTATACAGAAGCGTTTTCCTTTATCTCACTTACTAAATTTTTCTTTTGGCAGGACAACATCTATGTTGAAAATCCATGTAAGGATGGAATGCAAAAACACAACTTTTTTGAATTTCATATTTTGAAGGCTATATATATAAGGGAAAATGTTTTTTGTTTAGATAATTAGATTTATGCCTACAAGCTCAATTTACGAACTTCATATTTTGATGGCTATAAATGCAAGCAAAGATGCTTTACTTTTCAAATCAATAGATTTATGTCTAAAGCCTTTGTTAAATGCTATTTTGACGTATAGACATGATGTTATCCCCCAAACTAGATGGAAATGTTGAAACGACATGGGATTGAAATCTTGATCATGTAAGAAAATAGTTCATAAAATGAGAATAAAACTTTATTTTTTGCTACATTAAGGTAAGACGGATTCAAGAAGCTTACAATTCTTGGAAATAGGGGGCATTCAAAGCGCATTCACATGGTCACGATCCCCTATGCTTGCATGCATGCATGCAAAGGGGTAGTGCTCCTAAGCACCCTATTGTGACCTCAACAGATGGAGAAGGTGATCAAAAGGTGAGCAAGGTTGATGCCAATGAGAGCATGGAGCTCGACTACTAGGTGGTGGTTTGACGTGATGCCTACATCAACAGGGGTTTTTAGAACTGTAGTATTGGGGCTAGCCTCACTGAGGCTCCTACTGATGCATACATGCACCAACTTCTCCAAGTGACCAAGGACTTCATCAAAGCTCAGGAATCTTATAGAATCCAAGGTGCCAACTCAGAGCTAAATGGGACCTCACTAGTGATGATCACACAAAGTTGAACTACAACTCCCTCAATACAAAGAGGCACCCTGAGAGGAGACTATAATAGTGGATGACACTCATGGTCTATTGAGGAATGATGACTATGAAATAGTTGAGGTCTTCAGATCACACTTTTCCTCATTTGTGGGTAAGGACGATACTCTTGACTTGACCTATGATGCTAGGCTTGCTTCCTTATTGATCCCTGTGTAGTTGTGCATTCCCATAGAGTGGAATTTGTTATTGGACAAGCCTTTCTCCATCAATGACATTATGTTTTTCCCATTTCAATGAGAAAAATAGTAAATCTCCATGAATTGATGGAATATTTGTTGAATTTTTCCAAGTTATGTAGAGCTTGATTGAGGAGGAAGTACTTCAATTTTGCATATTTATTGTTGGCATAGGACCATTCCAGTCATGGATAATGGAAGAGCTCGTCAAACTCATCCCGAAAGGTACTCTTTGCATGCTATCAGGGTAGTTGTGCCCTTTGACCATGCTGCCTATAAGATCTTGGCAAAGATGCTTGGCCTAAGAGTCAAGTTTCTAATTCCTAAGTTCCTTCACCACAATAGTAGAACTTTGTCCATGGCTTCAAGTTTCATGACATGGTCACTAAGCTTAGCTTGGCGATTGACATGGCTTTAACATTTGATGCTCCCTTTGCCCTTGTCAACATGGATTTTGACAAGCATATGACTAGGTTAGCTAGTGCTTCATCCTTGGGGTCTTGAATTGGCTAAGCTTTCACTCTAATTTGTATGTAATGACTGCAACTCTGTTCTTTTTTATGCCGCCTCTAAGCTACATATTAATGGTATCTTGACATCTAGCTTTGCTTTTAGGAGGTGCCCTCTTTGCTTTGGCCATATATAAGGATTGCAAGTTTAGTTCACATTTGATAGTTGTTACATAAAGGACCCTAGAAATGGTTTCAGGTAGATTACAAAAGGTGAGTGTGCTTGTAAATTGTTTGTTCTTGATGCAAGTCCAGCTGAAATGAATGCTACTATGTTTCCATAAGTTTTAGCTATTATGAATGACATTGAAATTTGGTATAAGTGAAATCGTCACACGTAGACATTCACATTAGTATCTTTGGTGCTAGCATTGCATAAAGCTATGATAGTTGTTACATAAAGGACCCTAGAAATGGTTTCAGGTAGATTACAAAAGGTGAGTGTGCTTGTAAATTGTTTGTTCTTGATGCAAGTCTAACTGAAATGAATGCTACTATGTTTCCATAAGTTTTAGCTATTATGAACGACATTGAAATTTGGTATAAGTGAAATCGTCACACGTAGACATTCACATTAGTATCTTTGGTGCTAGCATTGCATAAAGCTATGATGCAAAATTACTAGGAAGCTAGAGCTTAAGCCTAGTCCCCCTAGAGTCATTCTTAGATGTCTTTAATAAAAATATACAAAATAAATAAATTGACCATCCTATTACTATCTTAGGGCTCTCTTGTATTGCAGTATTAATCTTGATGTCGCACTATTATGGTGGTAGTAGGGCTCTAGCAAGATATATCATTATATCTTTTGTATGTAGTTCATCTCAAAATATCCTCTCCACCATTCCTACAAACTAGATCAAAGGTAGTGCACGTGCGCGCACGCACACACACACACACAATCTTGGAGATGACAAGAGATAAATGCTACTCAATCTGTAATTCAAGCAATATAATGAATATAAGATTAATTTGTAATTCATGGATATATGTACATTAAAAGGAAAAACATGTTGTATTTTTATAGCCCACAAATAAATTCTAGAATAATTCACATGATTCTTTTTTGCATTTGTAGAAAACATATTTTGTGTTCCTTTATAAAGTAGATATAGCTATACAAAAAATATGAATATACAAAATCCACATAATGATTCGATGAAAAAAATATGATTATCGATTTTTGCATTTATTCAAAACTTATCTTGTATTCCTTTACAAAGTAGATATAGCTAGACAAAAAATGTGATATACAAATTTTTTCTCAATTCCATAAGTGTGTTCTACTTAACACCTCAGCATTTTCAATGCTAAAGTCCATGCTTATTTCAACATGCATAGATGCATCACCATGATTCACTAGTTGTATTGCTAACACAGACATACAAATATAAAACATTAACATAAAGGAAAATGCTTAGAAATCACTCTATAAGACTTTTTTTTTCACTCAATTTACATAGTAGATAATATATAAAAGAGAAAAAATAACTTTCTTTTACCTATCCTCAATGGTCCTTCATGAATTCATTGAAGATCTTCAAATCATTTTCATCAAGCTCATGTTTATTATTATTATTATCATATGTGAGGTTTGCAAGGGAAATGGATTTTTCAATATATATCATATCAAGGTCTATCAATTCATATGTAAAACTCTATGTTTCCTTTGATGTTGATACCATCCAAGTTTAATCTCCACTCTTTAGGGCCTATCTAGGATCCTAAACCCTCTCTTGGATTGCATATAAGTACTATCAACTTTTTTTTTCATCTTTTGAACTCGTCCCAAGTACACACACTTTGGCATTTATTTTTTTAAATAATTTTTTAAGAGCTTATCAGTGACCTTGTGATCTTCCCATTGGTACTCTTCTTGGAAGAACAGAACACAATCTGAACCAATGCCAAATAGATTGTCATTTGTTTGTGTATGGTGTTTCTTCTTCTTACTACAATATACTCCTTGTCGCACCCTTTTAAGCCTATCTTTAGACAATGTGGGATTGCCATTAAGTTGACTTACCAATGTTGACTTAAAAAGAAACCTATTATTGTCAAGCTCCACTACTAGATTTACTTTGTTCTTTTCATCTAACAAAGAATCTACTACATGTCTTATCTCACTTGTGGATACATCCTCCTCTGAATCCACTCCATCATTTGTAAAAGAGCTGAAAATTTCTCATCTATATCAGAATCTAATGACACCAAAAGAAGCATAAAAACAAGGCACAAAAATGTCCATGCATATATCACACTTTCATCTTTTGTAAAGGGAATAATATTTACATTGTTGCAAAATCACTAAAATGCACCCTTATACATGGGATGCTGAGGGGAGGGGGGGGCACATCCACATCCATCATAAATAAATGGTATACACAAAAATGTACGTGCATGCATTTGCAAAAGGTTAGAGTTGAAATGTGAAGGCTAAAGCCTTACAAATACAAATGTATTAAAAAATCAAAGAAATAATAAAAATGTGAAGGGTTGTGTGTCTTTTGGGGAAAAGGTAGGATGGAGTGCATGGCTAATTATGTGCGTGATCGCTTTCTCTCTCTCTCTCCTTTCTTCCAATACACACATTCTCTTTTGGATGGTGCTAATCTTTCTCTCTCCTCTCTCTTTTATCTTTTGTGCAGAAATTTCTATTTTCCTTTTTACCACTACAAGGAAACGCAAGTATAGCGACGGCGGGTAGCGACGCAGGAATAGCGGCATTGCTATTAGCATCGCATTTGTGACGCAAATAGCAACGCCCAACAGGGAAAAAAAAGAGGGCCCAAACCGGAGCGTGTTTCATTTCGCGCATTAGTGAGACATTTCGAGAGGGAGAGCGAGAGAGAGAGTGATCGTTTTGCATAGAGGGTGAGAGAGGGAGAGAAAGAAGGATTGCCGCCGCCGCTGCCGCCGTTCGCGAAGGAGAGAAGGAGTCGCCGTCACGAAGAGGAGCCGCCAAACCCTCGCCAAATCTTTACGATGAGTCCATTCTCTCTCTCTTTTACTTGTTTAGGGTTTAATTTGTGTATATTGAGAGAGTGAGAGGAAATGAGAGAGAAAGAGAGGGAGAGGGAGAGGGAGAGGGAGGGAGAGAAAGAGAAAGAGAGGGGGAGAGAAAGAGAAAGAGAGGGAGAGGGAGGGAGAGAGGGAGAGGGAGAGGGAGGGGGAAGGGGAGGAAATGAGAGAGGGAGAGGGAGGGAGAGTGCATTCTCTCTCTTTTACTTTTGCTTATATGATTTGTGTATATATATTAAGAGAGGGACAGGAAATGAGAGAGAAAGAGAGGGAGAGGGAGAGGGAGAGGGAGGAAATGAGAGAGAGAGAGAGAGAGACAGAGAGAGAGAGAGAGAGAGAGAGAGAGAGGGACGGAGGGAGAGGGAGAGGGAGGGAGGGGGAGGGAGGGAGGGAGAGAGGGAGAAGAAATGAGGGAGAGGGAGAGGGAGAGATAGAAAGAGAGGGAAATTAAAGAGAGGGAGAGGGAGAGAGAGAGAAAGAGAGGGGGAGGAAATGAGAGAGGGAGAGGGAGACATTAAACATAATAGGGAAATGAGAGAGGGAGAGGGAGAGAGAGAGGGAGGGAGACATTAAACATAATAGGAAAATGAGAGAGGGAGAGGGAGAAAGAGGGGGAGACGAAAACATAATAGGGAAATGAGAGAGGGAGAGGGAGGGAGAAGAAATGAGAGAAGGAGAGGAAGAGAGCAAAAGGAAATGAGAGAGGGAGAGGAGAGAGAAAAAAAGAGAGAATGAGAGGAGAGAGAAAAAGAGATAAGATGTTGAACATAATAGGAAAAGAGAGAAAGAGAGGGTGTGGGTGAGGGTGAGGGCGAGGGAGGGAGAGAAAATGAGAGAGGGAGAGGAAGAGAGAAAAGGAAATGAGAGAGAGAGAGGAGAGAGAAAAAGAGAGAAAGATCATTAAACCTAATGGGAAAAGAGAGAAAGAGAGGGTCAGGGTGAGGGAGGGAGAGGAAATGAAAGAGGGAGAGAAAGAGAGAAAAGGAAATGTCAGAGGGAGAGGAGAGAGAAAAAGAGAAAAAAATCATTAAATCTAATAGAGAAAGACAGAAAGAGAGGGTTAGGGTGAGGGAGGGACAAGAAATGAGAGAGGGAGAGAAAGAGAGAAAGGTAAATGAGAGAGAGAGAGAGAGAGGAGAGAGAAAAAGAGAGAAAAATCATTAAACCTAATAGGGAAAGAGAGAAAGAGAGGGTGAGGGCGAGGGAGGGAGAGGAAATGAGAGAGGGAGAGGAAGAGAGAAAAGGAAATGAGAGAAAAAGAGAAAAAAATCATTAAATCTAATAGAGAAAGAGAGAAAGAGAGGGTCAGGGTGAGGGAGGGAGAGGAAATGAGAGAGGGAGAGAAAGAGAGAAAGGGAAATGAGAGAGGGAGAGGAGAGAGAAAAAGAAATAAGAGAGAGAGAGAGAGAGAGAGAGAGAAAGAGAAAAATCATTAAACCTAATAGGGAAAGAGAGAAAGAGAGGGTTAGGGTGAGGGAGGGAGAGGAAATGAGAGAGGGGGAGAAAGAGAGAAAGGGAAATGAGAGAGGGAGAGGAGAGAGAAAAAGAGAAAAAATCATTAAACCTAATAGAGAAAGAGAGAGAGAGGGTGAGGGTGAGAGAGGGAGAGGAAATGAGAGAGGGAGAAAGAGAGAAAGGGAAATGAGAGATGGAGAGGAGAGAGAAAAAGAAATATGAGAGAGAGAGAGAGAGGAGAGAGAAAAAGAGATAAAAATCATTAAACCTAATAGGGAAAGAGACAAAGAGAGGGTCAGGTGAGGGAGGGAGAGGAAATGAGAGAGGCAGAGAAAGAGGGAGGGAGAGAAAGAGAAAAAAGTAAATTGGACCTTACAATAAGCTTAGGATACTATGATAGTGTGTACTAAGAATGAGTCCACCTCACTAAGAATAGGATTGGCGATTCACCTCACTAAGAATGAGTCCATCTAGGTATAAAGGGTACAAATACATTATCCTAGAAAATACATTATAGAAGCTTCCACTTGTATTGGCACAAGGGTACCATCATATTTCACCCTCCCCCTCTCTATATTTGTGTATGCATCTACATACAAAGGGTACAAATAAAAAAAGATAGAAGAGAAGCCAAATAGACAAATGTAACAGTATGTGGGTATAATAGTCAGTGTTACAACTTCTCTTCTTCTTTACTACCCATATTTGCTATTGTACCCAAGTATTATGAAGGTAGATAGATATATAGAAAAATAGATAGATAGATAGATAGATAGTATCATAGTACCCTAGTATGTACTACCTTGTACCTCTATTACATACTATCATAGTACCCTAGAACCTCACAAATACTGCATAATGCTTAAGGTACCCTAGCATTTGCTACATAGTATCATAGTTCTGGGTACTTGGCACTATGATACTAGAGTACTAGGTGCTAAATACTAAGACGCTATGATATTATGTGCTAGGTACTGAGTACTAGGTACTAAATACTAGTGTTCTATGATACTATATGCTAGGTACTAGGTACTATATGCTAGGTACAACGTAGTCGTGGTCGTAGTCATGGTCGCGGTCGTGTCGTGGTCGTGGTCATAGAAAAAGAGAGAGATGGAAGGAGAGGATAACAATCTAAGAAAAAAAAGAATAATAACAAAAACAAATTGTTTGTTGTAACGTAGACAAAATGGAAAACGAAGAAGGTCTTGTTGTTCAAGATCACGAGGCATATCTTAATCAGTGTGTCCCATGTCCTTACTCTCAATGCAAGCTGGCAATTAGACGAAAACGCCGATTATCTATAGAACATGTACGACGATTTGGCGAGTTTCAATCTAAGATCATTGATCAAGCGATTGCGGATTTTCAGCAAACGGTAAGAAAAGTTCATATCAATCATGCATTGTACTCGCAAGTTAATTGAATACCATGTACAATAAGATTGGGTCTCGCTGGCAAATTTTCTATCCACGAAGGTAATGTCTCATCCCAAGGAGGAGTGCACCCTTTGCGGCCAATTAGAAGAGTACGTGGGCGTGCGATGGATGGAGTGCAGGAGCCAATCCACCACTTGTAAGGCTAATCTATACCGTCAATGCTAGAGGAGACATGCAACCTTCCAGACCTACCTACAATCTTGGAGCCTGAGATAGAGGCAATGATCGATGCATTGATTCCCATGGATGTCGAGACTTCTGATCCTCTTAGAGAGGAAGCATCCATATCATTATATGATGGGTGCCGAGTATCTCACTTGAAGATACTGCTTGCACTCTTAAGTGTGCAAGCAAAACACGGGTGGAGCGATACGAGTGTGACCGAGTTGTTCAGGTACCTTGTACATACGCTTCGTTAATTTTTTTTCGGCACTATTATTACAAACATTTGTGCTTTTTCAAGGTGTTTATGATTTTTTTCAGGTTATTGAAATATCATATATTACCACCTACAAATACCATGCCTGAGTCTCGTGATGATGCACAATATGTTTTATGAAAGCTTGGCATAGACTACAATAACATCCATGCATGTATCAATGATTGCATACTGTTTCGAGGAGAATACGAGACTATGGAGACATGTCCAAAGTGTGGTGCTCACAGGTATCGACAGGACTTGCAAGGGCAAACCATCCCTCAAAAAGTTCTCTGACACTTTTCGCTTATCCCCTACATAAACCATATGTTTCGTACGTCCGGCATGGCGAGCTTGACAACGTGGCATGTGCAGAATAGGTCCACGGATGGAATTCAACACATATCAGCAGATTCACGTGCATGGAGCCACATTGACTCTACCTTCCCAGGCTTTTCCCGAGAGCCAAGGAATCTTCGGCTCGAACTTGCAATGGATGGCATGAGCCCATTCAGTCTATGCTCATCAACTTCCTACAGTGTGTGGCCTATAGTCCTTGTCAACTACAATATCCCTCCATGGCTTTCTACGAAGAAACAACATCTCATCCTTAGCTTACTTGTCTCCGGCACTACAAAGTCAAAAATATGGACGTGTATATTCGTCCATTAGTCGATGAGCTTAAGATTTTGTGGGAGGAGGGGTCACCGTGCAAGATATGAGCAGGCGCAATGATCGGCGGTCAGCCAATATTCGAGCCATTCTCATGTGGACGATGCAGGACTTTCTGCAATTCGGAGAGTGCTTAGGTGAACAGGCCTCCATTCTCATTGATAATATCTATATTTTATCTCGTTAAAGCAAGTATTCACTAGGTCATGGTGTTGGAACAAGTCTGGTTACCTCAGGTTATCATGCATGTCCATTGTGCGGGCCACAGTTAGACTCCTGAAGGTCACGAACCATGAAGAAGATGGTATATCAAGGACATGCTGCTTTCTTGCCAGAGGATCATGAACTCAGGGAAGGTTTCCTTGGACAACCTCCAACACGTATGAACGCCGCAAGCTGGTACAAGCTGAAAATGGTCCACGTGGAATCACATCCAAAGGAAATGCGGCGGTTGTGAGTTTTCTACGAGTTACCATATTGGACCCACTTACAGGTCAACCACTTGTTGAATCCCATGCATATTTTCAAGAATGTGGGCAGCTTGCTATGGGACCACATCACAAGAAAGAGAGACACTATAGGGGCACGAATGGATTTGAAGGAGGTAGGTAAGATGGAGGCGCTTTGGCCGCAATTGAGTGCTGATGGTCGCGTGTAGCTTCCTCGCGCTCCTTGGGTTTTGTCCACTAAAAAAGAGCGCATTGTGAAGCAAGTAGTCAAGTCTATCCGCACTCCGACGGGTATGATGCGTTCTCTCAGGTCCACATTTTCTAAAGACGACCAATTATTAGGGCTAAAATTCCATGACTAGTATAAAATATATCACGTTTGTACTACGAATGGATTGTAATTGGCTTGCGCATTTTGCTATTTGGAGTGTAGCCATTATTCATAATGCTTTCTCATTTGTGGTAGTTTGTACTACCCATCGCGATCGCAGGATGTCTTACTTCAGAAATACGCATGGCCATTTATAGGTTGTCGACTTTGGTGCAATGGATCTCACAGAAGGAGATTAAGACGTCCTCTATTGAATCCGCGAGGCGGGGAGCAGTGGAGACGGTCTGTCTCTTTGAGAAATACCTACCGCACCAGCATGCTCACGATACAAATCCACCTTCTTGTGCATCTTGTAGATAAAGTGGAGATTGATGGACCTGTCCATATGCGATGGATGTTCTTCTTGGAGCACTTCATGAAAACCCTGAAAGGCTTTGTGCAACAATGAGCTCGGCTAGAAGGTAGCATGGCTGAAGGTTGGTTGGTGTCTGAGGTGCTAGTGCATATTTCACAATGGCTACCAACGGTGGATCCAAACAACGAAATGCTATGGTCGCTGAAGGACGATGATAAACTGACTGGAGATGTGGTGGTTGAAAATGGAGTAGAAAAAAGAATGGATGCCTCAATGGAGGAGAAGGTGAATCGCTTTTGTATGTTGCACCATGCCTCTATGGAGACGTGGCTCGCCAAGTACCAGATCGTTAGGCAAGATTGAGAGGAAGCGCGAGCTGAATTCCGACGTAGTACGTGTCATCAATTGATTCGATATCCTGAAGGCATGGAGGAGATGCCATGGTTCATGTCAACGCGATGGTTGCATGGAGCTTTGACCGCAGCATCTCGCGAAGGGACAGAGGTCTCAATGGAGGAGTGGGAATTCTCGAGGGGATATAGTCCAAAGGTGATGAGGGGTTTAGAATTTGTCGTATCTAAATTTTATATGCGACATCTAATTTGAGTGTTTCAATGTACAGTACAAAATATATAGTGCAGCGTGGTCGTGCGGGCGGCATTTTCGCATGGAGCGTATTGACAAAATGCGCTCCATAATGGACTGTGGTATCATGGCAAGGTTTGAGCAAGAGAGCCCGTGACGAGCAACGGATCCAAACACGGTTGTGGATGAGATGGAGTATTTTGGGAACTTGCAAAGTATTGTTACGGTGGATTACCGTTGCTTCTCCATGATACTATTCAATGTGCAGTGGTTCAAAGTGGTACTTGGAGGAGCTGGAGCAACAGTTCGACGAGGTCCATCTGGATTTCTCGAAATAGATTCTGAAAAAAAATGGACGGATTTACGCGATACCTTTGTGTTGTCGGCCCATTGTAAACAGGTACATGGACTCATTTGTTTGCTAATTGTATTACGACATGGTTTATGTCACAATGGTTTGAACTCTCTTGTACGTGTTTGTGAACATGTAATCTTCTATCCAAACCCCCGACAACCTTGATGGTGGTATATTATACCTTCAACTCCCCGAAGTGCGAGAGTATATGATCAAAGCGATGTTCCGAGCATAGAGGGGTCGATATTGCAAGGGGTGGAGGCCGTCGAAAGCTTGGAGCCAGCATCGACTAACAATGATGGAAATACAGGAGTCCAAGAATTCTTTGAGAACGAGGTGGACTCATCCTTTTGTGGTGACATGTCTATTGACCTTCTAGTGTATGCGGAGTTGTGTCAAGAGATTGACATGGGACCATAGGATACTTCATACTTGGAGCATCCACTTACTCAATTCGTTGACCAATCGCTTATAAGGGTACATAAGATATGTATTTTAAGTGAGATTTTTTTTTAAGGATTTATGTTACTGTGCTTTGTATGATTTAAATTGATTATTCTAACATCATTTTTTGTCTGTACAGGTGACATTTTCAGGATGAGTCGAGGGATGAGCGATGAGGAGTTACAGAATATCTTCATATGCATGTCTCCAGACCAGATCGTGAGATTCAGAGATATGGCAAACCAGGAGCTGTCTCGATCTTCGTCAGGGCGCTCTACTAGATCTACTTCAGCACGATCGGATGCTTCACCTTGAGCAAACGAGCTCGACGCTCCAGACTTGGACCAAAGGGAGGGAGTGCTTCAGGGTCAGGGGGATGTTGCAAAGATACGGATGTAGTGAGCCCACGGTCGACATGGGATACAAGTGCGACTCCTCGCTCTCTTGGCCCTTCAAGGGAGCGTGGCTCAGGCTCAGGTGGATGCTGTGGAGGCACGGACGCGGTGTCTCCGTCTCATCGTTCAGTTGGAGTTGCGTCACCTCAGGGATTTGTCACGCCTGTGGGGATGTCTACTCCAGTTACTCCAGCTTTTGCTCACAGCCGTCAACAGGTGGCACCCCTATGGGTGCCACTCCGAGAGATATTACCCCGGTCGATACACCGAATGCACATGGGTCTCCTGGATATGCCCAGGAGCGTGGACGCAGATGGGAGAGGACCCATCTTAGGCAGACTCAAGGGGGATATGGATATCTAGTCGATGGTAGGTCAGGAGCCATCATCATGAATGATGAGGGGAGGAGGGTGATGGCTCACATGAGAGAGTTGTGCCAACAAGTTTTTCGGCACAACGTCATAGATCATTGAAAGAACATACCGGAGGGGAGCAAGGACTACATAGTAGCATGCTTGCATGAGGAGTTTCCGATTCAAGCCTCAGTAGATAGATTCTCTATGGACTGGATGATGGATTGCATGCATGCATATATGTCACACAGACGATCCGACGCACGCAAGGCAATCAAGAGTGGGGCTGCAAAGCCCGAGTGGTTAGATGCAGACGACTGGCAGACCGACGCCAATACTGATGCTGATAGCAAAGGTTTGCGACGTAAATAACGACGCCAATAACGACGCGAGTAGTAAAATTTACGACGCTATCAGCGACGCTATCAGCGTCGCTATCAGCATCGGTATTGGCGTCGGTATTGCCAGTCATCTGCATCTAACCACTCAGGCTTTGCAGTCCCACTCTTGATTGCCTTGCGTGCGTCGGATCGTCTGTGTGACATATATGCACGCATGCAATCCATCATCCAGCCCGTAGATAATCTATCTACTGAGGCTGGAACCGAAAACTCCTCATGCAAGGATGCTACTATGTAGTCCTTGCTCTCCTCCGGTATATTCTTCCAATGATCTAAGATGTTGTGCCGAAAAACTTGTTGGCACAACTCTCTCATGCGAGCCATCAACCTCCTCCCCTCATCATTCATGATGATGGCTCTTGACCTACCATCAACTAGATATCCATATTCCCCTGGAGTCTGCCTAAGATGGGTCCTCTCCCATCTACGTCCACGCTCCTGGGCATATCCAAGAGACCCCTGTGCATCTGACATACCGACCGGGGTAATATCTCTCGAAGTGGCACCCATAGGGGTGCCACCTACTGATGGTTGAGCAAAAGCCAGAGTAACTAGAGTAGACGTCCCCACAGGTGTGACAAATCCCTGAGGTGATGCAACTCCAGCTGAACGATGAGACGAAGACACCGCATCCGTGCCTCCACAGCATCCACTTGAGCCTGAGCCACGCTCCCTGGAAGGGCCACGAGAGCGAGGAGTCGCACCTGTATCCCGTGTCGACCACGGGCTCACTGCATCCATATCTCTACAGCATCCCCCTGACCTCGAAGCACTCCCTCCCTTTGGCCCAAATCTGGAGTATCGAGCTCGTCTGCTCGAAGCTGAAGCATCCGATCGCGCTGAAGTAGATCTAGCAGAGCGTCCTGTCGAAGATCGAGACAGCTCCTAGTCTGCCATATCTCTGAATCTCATGATCTGGTCTGGAGATATGTGTGTGAAGATATCCTATAACTCCTTATCGCTCATCCCTCGACTCATCCTAAAAATGTCACCTGCACAGATAAAAAATGATATTAGAATAATCAATTTAAATCATACAAAGCACATTAATATAAATTCTTTTTTTTTTAACTCACTTAAAATGTATATCTTATGTACTCTTATAAGCAATTGGTCAACGAATTGAGTAAGTGGATGCTCCAAGTATGAAGTATCCTATGGTCCCATGTCAATCTCACGACACAACTCCACATACACTAGAAGGTCGATAGACATGTCTCTACAAAAGGATGAGTCCACCTCGTTCTCAAAGAATTCTTGGACTCCTGTATTTCCATCATTGTTAGCCGATGCTGGCTCCAAGCTTTCGAAGGCCTCCATCCCTTGCAATATCAATCCCTCTATTTGCATATTATCTTCATCTATGCTCAGAACATCGCTTTGATCATATAGTCTCGCACTTCGGGGAGTTAATGGCATAACATACCACCATCGAGGTTGTCGGGGGTTTGGATAGAAGATTACCTGTTCACAAATACGTAAAAGAGAGTTCAAACCATTGTGACATAAACCATGTCGTAATACAATTAGCAAACAAATGAGTCCATGCACCTATTCACAATGTGCCGGCAACACAAAGGTATTCCACAAATCCGTCCATTTTTTTTCAAAATCTATTTCGAGAAATCCAGATGGACCTCATCGAATTGTTGCTCCAGCTCCTCCAAGTACCACTTTGAACCAATGCACATCGAATAGTATCATGGAGAAGCTACGGTAATCCACCGTAACAATACTTTGCAAGTTCTCAAAATACTCCATCTCATCCACAACCGTGTTTGGATCCATTGTTCATCGCCGGCTCTCTTGCTCGAACCTTATCATGATACCACAGTCCATTGTGGAGCGCATTTTGTCAATACGCTCCACGCGAAAATGCCGTCCGCGCGACCACACTACACTATATATTTTGTACTGTATATTGAAACACTCAAATTAGATGTCATATATAAAATTTAAATACGACAAATTCTAAACCCCTCATCACCTTTGGACTACATCCCCTCGAGAATTTCCACTCCTCTAGTGAGACATGTGTCCCTTCGCGAGACGCTACGGTCAAAGCTCCATGCAACCATCGCGTTGACATGAACCGCGGCATCTCCTTCATGCCTTCAAGATATCGAATCGGTCGATGGCGCATACTACGTCAAAATTCAGCTCGCGCTTCCTCTCAATCTTGCCTAGCGATCTGGTACTTGGCAAGCCACGTCTCCATAGAGGCATGGTGCAACATACAAAAGCGATTCACCTTCTCCTCCATTGAGGCATCCATTCTTTTTTCTACCCCATTTCCAACCACCACATCTCCAGTCAGTCTATCATCGTCCTTCAGCGACAATAGCATTTCGTTGTCTGGATCCATCATTGGTAGCCATTGTGAAATATGCACTAGCGCCTCAGACACCAACCAACCTTCAGCCATGCTACCTTTTGGCCGAGCATGTTGCCGCACAAATCCTTTCAGGGTTTTTATGAAGCGCTCCAAGAAGAACATCTATCGCGTATGGACAGGTCCAGCAATCTCCACTTCGTCTATAAGATGCACAAGAAGATGGATTGTATCGTGAGCATGCTGGTGGGCAGGTATTTCTCAAAGAGATAGACCATCTCCACTGCTCCTCCCCGCCTCCCGGATTCAATAGAGGATGTCTTAATCTCCTTTTGTGAGATCCATTGCACCAAAGTCGACAACCTATAAATGCCCCTGCGTATTTTTGGAGTAAGACATCCTGCGATCGCGATCAGTAGTACAAACTGCCACAAATGAGAAAGCATTATGAATAATGGCTACACTCCAAATAGCAAAATGTGCACGTCAATTACAATCCATTCGTAGTACAAACCTAACATATCTTATGCCAGTCATGGGATTTTAGCCATGATAATTGGTCGTCTTTAGAATATGCGGACCTGAGAGAACACATCATACCCGTCGAAGTGCGGATAGACTTGACTACTTGCTTCACAATGCGCTCTTCTTTAGTGGACAAAACCCAAGGAGCGCGAGGAAGCTACACGCGACCATCAGCACTCGATTGCGGTCAAAGTGCCTCCATCTTACCTACCTCCTTCAAATCCATTCATGCCCCTATAGTGTCTCTCTTTCTTGTGATGTGGTCCCATAGCAAGCTGCCCACATTCTTGAAAATATGCATGGGATCCAACAAGTGGTTGACCTGTAAGTGGGTCCGATATGGCAACTCGTAGAAAACTGAGAACCGCCGCATTTTGTTTGGATGTGATTCCGCGTGGACCATTTTCAGCTCATACCAGCTTCCAGCGTTCATACGTGTTGAAGGTCGTCCAAGGAAACATTCCCTAAGTTCATGATCCTCTGGCAAGAAAGCAGTGTGTCCTTGATATACCATCTTCTTCATGGTTCGTGACCTTCGTGAGTCTGCACAATGGACATGCATGATAACCTGAGGTAACCAGACCTGTTCCAACACCACGACCCAGTGAATACTTGCTTGAACGAGATAAAATATAGATATTACCAACAAGAATGGAGGCCTGTTCACCTGAGCACTCTCCGAATCCCGGAAAGTCATGCATCGTCCACATGAGAATGGCTCGAATATTGGCTGACCGTCGACCATCGCGCCTGCTCATATCTTGCACGGTGACCCCCTCCTCCTACAAAGTCTTAAGCTCATCAACTAATGGACGAAGATACACGTCCATATTTTTGACTTTGTAGCAACCGGGGACGAGTAAGCTAAGGATGAGATGTCCTTTCTTCGTAGAAAGCCATGGAGGGATATTGTAGTTAACAAGGACTATAGGCCACACACTGTAAGAAGTTAAGCGCAGATCGAATGAGTTCACACCATCCATTACAAGACCGAGCCGAAGATTCCTTGGCTCTCGAGCAAAGCCTAGGAAGGTAGAGTCGATGTGGCTCTATGCGCGTGAATCCGATGATATTCGTTGAACTCCATCCGTGGACCTATTCTGCACATGCCACATTGTCAAGCTCGCCATGCCGGATGTACGAAACATGTGGTTTATGCAAGGGATAAGCGAAAAGTGTCTGAGAACTTTTTGAGGGATGGTTTGCCCTTGCAAGTCCTGTCGATACTTGTGAGCACCACACTTTGGACATGTCTCCATAGTCTCGTATTCTCCTCAAAATAGTATGCAATCGTTGATACATGCATGGATGTTATTGTAGTTCATGCCAAGCTTTCCTAAAACATGTCGTGCATCATCATGAGACTCAGGCATGGTATTTGCAGGAGGTAATATATGATATTTTAATAACTTGAAAAAAATCATAAACACCTTGAAAAAGCACAAATTTTTATAATAATAGTGCCGAAAAAAAAATCAACGAAGCGTATGTACAAGGTACTTGAACAACTCGGTCACACTCATATCGCTCCACCCGTATTTTGCTTGCACACTTAAGAGTGCAAGCAGTGTCTTCAGGCGAGATACTCGGCACCCATCATATAATGGTATGGATGCTTCCTCTCTAAGCAGATTAGAAGTCTCGACATCCATGGGAATCAATGCATCGATCATTGCCTCCATCTCAGGCTCCAAGATTGTAGGTAGGTCTGGAAGGTTGCATGTCTCCTCTGGCATTGACGGTATAGATTGGCCTTGCAAGTGGTGGATTGGCTCTTGCACTTCATCCATCGCATGTCCACATACTCTTCTAATTGGCTGTAAAGGATGCACTCCTCCTTGGAATAAGACATCACCTCCCTGGATAGAAAATTTGCCAGCGAGACCCAATCTTATTGTATATGGTATTCAATTAGCTTGCGAGTACAATGCATGATTGATATTAACTTTTCTTACCGTTTGCTGAAAATCTGCAATCGCCTAATCAATGATCTCAGATTGAAACTCGCCAAATCGTCATAGGTGTTCTATAGACAATCGGCATTTTCGTCTAATTGCTAGCTTGCATTGAGAGCAAGGACATGGGACACACTAATTAAGATATGCCTCGCGATCTTGAACAACAAGACCTTCTTCGTTTTCCATTTTGTCTACGTTACAACAAACAATTTGTTTTTGTTATCATTCTTTTTTTTTCTTAGATTGTTATCCTCTCCTTCCATCTCTCTCTTTTTCTATGACCACGACTATGACTACGACGACGACCACGACCACAACCACAACTACGACTACGACTACAACCACGGCTACATAGTACCTAGCATATAGTACCTAGTACCTAGCATATAGTATCATAGAACACTAGTATTTAGTACCTAGCACTCAATACCTAGCACATAATATCATAGCATTTGAGTATCTAGCACCTAGTACTCTAGTATCATAGTGCCAAGTACCCAGTACTATGATACTATGTAGCAAGTGCTAGGGTACCTTAAGCATTATGCAGTAGATGTGAGGTTCTAAGGTACTATGATAGTATGTAATAGAGGTACAAGGTAGTACATACTAGGGTACTATGATACTATCTATCTATCTATCTATCTATCTATCTATTTTTCTATCTATCTATCTACCTTCATAATACTTGGGTACAATAGCAAATATGGGTAGTAAAGAAGAAGAGAAGTTGTAACACTAACTATTATACCCAGATATTGTTACATTTGTCTATTTGGCTTCTCTTCTGTCTATTTTTATTTGTACCCTTTGTACGTAGATGCATACACAAATATAGAGAGGGGGAGGGTGAAATATGATAGTACCCTTGTGCCAACACAAGTGGAAGCTTCTATAATGTAGTTTCTAGGATAATGTATTTGTACCCTTTATACCTAGATGGACTCATTCTTAGTGAGGTGAATCGCTAATCCTATTCTTAGTGAGGTGGACTCATTCTTAGTACACACTATCATAGTACCCTAAGCTTATTGTAAGGTCCTATTTACTTTTTTCTCTCTCTCCCTCTCTCATTTCCTCTCCCTCCCTCACCCTGATCCTCTTTTTCTCTCTTTCCCTATTAGGTTTAGTGATTTTTATCTCTTTTTTCTCTCTCCTCTCTCTCTCTCATATTTATTTTTCTCTCTCCTCTCCATCTCTCATTTCCCTTTCTCTCTTTCTCCCTCTCTCACCCTCACCCTCTCTCTCTCTATTTCTCTATTAGGTTTAATGATTTTTTCTCTTTTTCTCTCTCCTCTCCCTATCTCATTTCCCTTTCTCTCTTTCTTCTCCTCTCTCATTTCCTCTCCCTCCCTCACCCTAACCCTCTCTTTCTCTCTTTCCCTATTAGGTTTAATGATTTTTCTCTTTTTCTCTCTCCTCTCTCTCATTTTTTTCTCTCTCCTCTCCCTCTTTTTCTCTCTTCTCTCTCTCTCATTTCTTTTTCTCTCTCCTATCCTTCTCTCATTTCCTTTTCTCTCTTCCTCTCCCTCTCTCATGTCCTCTCCCTCCCTCGCCCTCACCCTCTCTTTTTCTCTTTCCCTATTAGGTTTAATGATTTTTCTCTCTTTTTCTCTCTCCTCTCTCTCCCTCTCATTTTTTCTCTCTCTCCTTTCCCTCTCTCATTTACCTTTCTCTCTTTCTCTCCCTCTCTCATTTCCTGTCCCTCCCTCACCTTGACCCTCTCTTTCTCTCTTTCTCTATTAGATTTAATGATTTTTTTCTCTTTTTCTCTCTCCTCTCCCTTTCTCATTTCCCTTTCTTTCTTTCTCTCCCTCTCTCATTTCCTCTCCCTCCCTCACCCTGACCCTCTCTTTCTCTCTTTTCCCATTAGGTTTAATGATCTTTCTCTCTTTTTCTCTCTCCTCTCTCTCTCTCATTTCCTTTTCTCTCTTCCTCTCCCTCTCTCATTTCCTCTCCCTCCCTCGCCCTCACCCTCACCCACACCCTCTCTTTCTCTCTTTTCCTATTATGTTTAACATTTTATCTCTTTTTCTCTCTCCTCTCATTCTCTTTTTTTTCTCTCTCCTCTCCCTCTCTCATTTCCTTTTGCTCTCTTCCTCTCCTTCTCTCATTTCTTCTCCCTCTCTCTCCCTCTCTCATTTCCCTATTATGTTTTCGTCTCCCTCCCTCTCTCTCTCCCTCTCCTACTCTCATTTCCCTATTATGTTTAATGTCTCCCTCTCCCTCTCTCATTTCCTCCCCCTCTCTTTCTCTCTCTCTCCCTCCCTCTTCCTTTCCCATTTCCTCCCCCTCTCCCTCTTCCTCTCTTTCTCTCTCTCTTCCTCCCTCTCCCTCTCTCATTTCCTTCCCCTCCCTCTCCCTCTCTTTAATTTCCCTCTCTTTCTATCTCTCCCTCTCCCTCTCCCTCATTTATTCTCCCTCTCTCATTATACACAAATTATACAAAAGATAAATAAAAAAGAGAGAGAATACACTCTCCCTCCCTCTCGTTCTCTCATTTCATCCCCCTCCCTCTTTTATTTCATCCCTCTCCCTCTCTTTCTCTCTCTCTCCCTCTCTCTGTCTCTCTCTCTCCCTCCCTCCCCCTCCCTCTCCTATTTCCTCCCTCTCCCTCTCCCTCTCTTTCTCTCTCATTTCCTCTCCCTCTCTCAATATATATACACAAATCATATAAGAAAAAGTAAAAGAGAGAGAGAATGCACTCTCCCTCCCTCTCCCTCTCTCATTTCCTCCCCCTCCCTCTCCCTCTCTTTCTCTCCCTCCCTCTCCCTCTCCCTCTCTTTCTCTTTCTCTTTCTCTTTCTCTTTCTCTTTCTCTTTCTCTTTCTCATTTCCTCCCCCTCCCTCTCCCTCTCCCTCTCTTTCTCTTTCTCTTTCTCTTTCTCTTTCTCTTTCTCTTTCTCTTTCTCTCCCTCCCTCTCCCTCTCCCTCTCCCTCTCTTTCTCTCTCATTTTTTCTCCCTCTCTCAATATACACAAATTAAACCCTAAACAAGTAAAAGAGAGAGAGAATGGACTCACCGTAAAGATTTGGCAAGGGTTTGGCGGCTCCTCTTCGCGATGGCAGCTCCTCCTCTCCTTCGCGAATGGCGGTGATGACGACGACGACAAGCCTTCTTCCTCTCCCTCTCTCATGCTCTATGCAGAACAGTCGCTCTCTCTCTCGCTCTCCCTCTCGAAATGTCTCACGAATGCGCGAAATGAAACGCGCTCGGGTTTCGGCCCTCTTTTTTTTCCCTGTGGGGCGTCACTATTTGCGTTGCTATTTGCGATGCAAATAGCGACACCGCTATTCCTACATCGCTACCCGCCGTCGCTATACTTGCGTTTCCTTGTAGTGTTTATGGTTTCTTTTGAGTTTTGAGATTAATGGTAAAGCCATACACATAGATTTTGTGTGATTTGTCCTCAGTTTTATGGTTGTTTCTATTCATGGGAGGGTTTCTTTCATTTTGGTGGGCAGCCAAGGAAGAAGCTGATCTCAATAACTACAGTTTCAAGGGAAGGGAAACGGATAATGAAAGCTTCATGTGGCTAACCTAAATGTCAGGGGAAAAGCTTTGGTCAGGGCTATGATGTCAGATCATGGTTTCGAAGCAAGAAAAGTGCGTTCACATGGAAAACCGTCTAAATTGCGTAAAATGCTTCAAAAATTAATAACTCAAAAACCGTGCACCGGAACAGGGGTAGGTAAAAAGGAAAAATGATCAATTCAAAGGGAGAAACAGGGCTATAACGTTGGATTTGGACCTTGGTGAGCGTAGGATGCATTCACAGGACAGGACCGCAAAATCAGGAAATGAAGGAAAACTGCAAGGGAACAGCCCCAAGGGTGGGTGGAACATAACCGGGTGGGTGGGAAGGGTCCCCAGGAGGGTAAAAGCAAGGCAAGGCATTCATGCATGAGCAAGATAAGGCATATGCAGATGGGTATGCAATGTAGACGCGCAGGGACGCGTCCCCACACTTAAGACCTTAACGGATAGGGTTAACCGAACAACAGGAACCTAGGACCACGCCACAGACCATCCACTAACTTCCCCACACTTAAAACATGAACATCACTAAGAAACAGAAGTTGTAGGGTTAGAAAAACTTGGCCCGTTTCGTCAAGAATCAAGGTTGAGTGTCGATGGCACGTCCAGTGTTGTTGTCGGCGCTGGAGGGACCAAGGCATCTTCGTGGCACACGTTCATCATGGCAGAGACCACGCGTCCGTACCCAGGGAGGTAGCTGATGGAAGGAATCGTAGGAAATTCGTTGTCGATGATGAGGGATATTGCACTCAACTCACAGTCACTCAAATGAAATGAAAGAACAGTCACTCGCCCCATGACTAAGATCATTCAAGGAAGAATGATGGAACCCCATATCTCATACCCGGTTGAGGAATCAACAAGGGGGGAATGGTGCAAAGGGAGTATGCCAGGGTGCACAGTTGATGGTGCATTAGTGCGTCCAACCCGTCTGGCATAGGTGCAAGGAGAAAGGCAAGGGAGCCTTACAGTGCAGTGTACAGAACAGGGTGATGTGTCTTGTGATGACGGTAAAGACCCATCCCGTGGGTGCATAGGGAAACGAGAACATACCTGACTCCAAGTGTCGTAACGTCCCTCAATCTCACCTCTCGGTAATTGATTGAAGAAACTCCAGTCACACTCAACCCACCCTCTGTCTCACACTCTGTTGATAGATACAGAAGGGCAGCCTTTTCCTGAAACCCATTGATGTAATCCTCACAATCACTTGTGCAAAGGTTGTATGCCTTGTGCACATTTGATGGTGCAATTGTGCATCCCGCCCTGTGCCGGCATACGGTGCGAGAAGGAAGGCAAGGGAGCCTTATGGTGTAGTGCACAGAACGAATTGTGCTTTGTGCTTTGAGAGGCCCTTTCCGTGCGTGCAACACTTCATTCACACTTCTCACCCCTCATTTGATTTGAAGGAAAAAGATTGGTCTCTCGCCCCACCCTCTGTCTCACTCTCTGTTGATAGATACAGAGGGCAACCATACTCACTTCCCCATCCGGTTAGGATGAAAGCTCACATCACTCAAGGGGTTGTCGATGAAGATCGCGTCATCAGTTGTTGAAGAGGCGTACCCAGGGAGGTAGCCATCAAATTCGAACATTGTGTTGGATAGGAACATAGCGTCTGCTAGAGGACAGGTAGTCACTTTGCAAAGAGACCCAGGATACAGCGTACCAAGGGAGGCAGCTTCGGAATTGGATCCTAGGGATATCAATCAATGAATCCGTTTTCTGGACTGCTGGGTGTTACCACCTTTTCCACAGCCAGCTTCTCGCCCAAGGGTGTTTACCACCTTTTCTTGGAACGAGGCCTGCTATGATAGGGAATTGCTTCCTTTTCTCTCATAACAGATTTGTTTTGTTGTTTTTTTTTTTCCCTTTCTTCTTTGGTTTTTCTTTTTCTTTTTTTTTTCTTTTTCGTATTTTCCCCTATTCCCGAGGGTGTTTCCACCTTTTCTCGAAGAATAGGTCGGCATGACAGGGACCTAAGTCCTTTTCTCCCATGACCGATATGTTTTGTTTTTGTTTTTTTTTCTCTCTCTTTTTTTTTAATATTGAACAAGGGAATGGTAGAAAGACCATTTGTCAGAACCCACCTCGCCACTGTCGCTGGTGGAAAATAGAAGATAAGAGATCAAGGCTGAAAGGGGGTTTTGAGGGGACAGAGGGTTGCGTCCACTTCATCAGGACTGACTGAAGAACGGCTATCAGAAGTAGCATCATAACAAGTACAGTGCCGCGCCAACGAGGGAAAAGATCAAGTGTCCGTAATTGTCAAGATCCCCAAGGAGGGAAATACTTCTTGAGGCGATATCCATTGATCAGAAAGGGATCATCAGAGGCATCCAAGGTCTGTACTTGGACAGAGCCATTAGGGTTGACTGCAAGTACCTTATAGGGGCCCATCCACCGCTGTTGGAGCTTGCCAGAAAACTTGCCAAAGCGTGAATCATAGGCTAGGACCAAATCACCTTCTTTGAACTCCTTGTGCTTGATGAAACTATCATGGTAAGCCTTACGTCGAGCTTGCGTGGCTTCCATGCACTATAGAGCCATCCTACGAATTTCGTCCAAACATTCCAAGTGCAGGAGACGGCGTTGCAGTGAATCATCATCCCCTAAACGCTCTTTGATCGCCACTCTCAAAGAGGGTAATTCTAGTTCAACAGGAAAAACAACTTCTGTACCATACACCAGCTGGAAAGGTGTCTGTCCCGTTGCTGCTTTATGGGAGGTTCTGTACGCCCAGAGGGCCTCTGTAAGTCAATCGTCCCAATCACGACGATGTGCGGCAATTGTTCTTGTCAGAATCGAGCAGAGGATGCGATTCGTGACCTCGACTTGGCCGTTGGCTCTAGGGTAATAAGGAGTGGACTTGCGATGGCGGATCTTATACAACTCTGTCAACTCTTCCATGACTTTGTTAAGGAAATGAGTGCCTCTGTCACTTACCAGCTCTAAGGGACTACCAAAACGGGTGATGATATTCTCGTACATGAACAAGGCCACGCTGTTACCATCGTCTCGCTTGAGGGCTTTAGCTTCACACCACTTTGTGACATAATCTGTACATACGAGGATGTATCGGTTCTATTTCCTTCTGGTAGGAGGGTCGATTGGACCTACGAAGTCGATGCCCCACTTCTCAAACGGCTTTAAGGGAAGGATAGGTTGCAGTGGCATGGCACTTGTCTTTGTGGGTTTCCCCATTCTTTGACAAGCATCACATCTTTTACAGTAATCATAGGAATCCTTATGGATGGTAGGCCACCAATATCCTGCTAGCAGAGCCTTCCTGGCTGTAGCTTCTCCTGCAAAGTGACCTCCACATGGCTCGTCGTGGCAAGCCTTCAGAACAATCCCAATCTCATCTCCTGCAACACATCGTCTGAGTACTTCATCTTTGCCTTTCTTGTACAGTGCACCGCCTAGCAGGGTGTATGGGGCTGATTCTAGCATGAGCTTCTTCCTTTCCCGACTAGAAATACCAGGAGGGTATTGTTGGGTTGCCAGTAGATTGGCAATGTCCGCATACCAGGGAGTTACAGTTTCCACCAAGAATAGGGAAGCATCAGGGAGGTCTGGATCATCTTGCTCCTCGTCTGCAGTTTGTGGGATACGCGACAGATGATCAGCCAGAACATGGGAACGACCTGGCTTAGTAATCACCTCAAAGTCGAACTCCTGGAATAAAAGGAGCCATCTCATCAATCGTCCTTTCACATCTGCTTTGTTCATTAAGAAGGATAGGGCCTCATGATCCACATAAAATTGAAAGTGGGTAGATAGGAGGTAATGGCGAAACTTCTCCAGGGCAAACACCATTGCCAAGCACTCCAGCTCGGTCACTGTATAGTTCCGTTCCCTATCAGTGACTTTCCGGCTTGCATAATAGATCGGTTGATCCAGCTTCGAGGAGCCCTTTTGGCAGAGGACAGCACCTAAGCCTTCAATTGATGCATCAGTGTGTACATGGAACGCTTTCGTCCAATCAGGAGGTTGCAGAATGGGTGCCTCTATCAGACACTGCTTCAGAGTGTGAAAGGCTTTGTCACATTCTTCTGTCCAAGTAAACTCTGCATCTTTCCTCAGGAGCTTGTGCAAGGAAGTTGCCTTTGTCGCAAAATGGGCTATGAACCTTCTGTAGTAACCCACATGGCCTAGGAATCCCCTCAACTGTTTGAGGTTGGTGGGTGCTTTCAGAGCTGCAATCTTTTCGATCTTTGCAGGGTCTGTTGATATCCCTTGTGCTGAGACAATGTGGCCCAACAGAACTCCAGAAGAGACCCCAAAGATGCATTTGTCGGGGTTGAGGGAAATCCCATACTCCCGGCATCGGTCAAAGCATTGTTCCAAATGTCCCCAGTGTTCACTGATCAAACTGTAGACACAGAAGTCATCCAAATATACCTCGATAAAGTCATGCAGATGATTTTGAAATGTGGCCATCATGACTCGTTGGAAAGTAGCAGGGGCATTGCAGAGCCCAAATGGCATCACTCGGTAAGCGTAGGTCCCCCATTCTGTGGTGAAGGTTGTTTTGGATTGGTCTTCTTCTGCGATTTGGACTTGGTTGTATCCGCTGAATCCATCCAGAAGAGAATAAAGCTCATGTCCTGCCACTGTGTCCAACAGTTGGTCTGTGAAAGGGATAGGAAAATGATCCTTCTTCGTCTTGGAATTAAGCTTTCGGAAATCCACACATATTCGCAATTTTCCATTCTTCTTGGGTACAACCACGATGGGTGAAACCCATTCACTATTTGCCACTGGATAAATGAACTCGGCTTCCAGAAGCTTCAGCAGCTCCGCTTTCACCAATGTGGAATAATTCGGGTTCATTCGCCTCTGTCGTTGCCGTACTGGCTTGGCATCAGGCTCCAAGTCAATATGATGTTGACATATTGTGGGATCAATCCCCTTTAGGTCTTTGTAAGACCATGCAAACACGTCCAAATTTTCTTTCAACAAGTTGTACAAAGTTGACAACTCCTCTTCTGGGAGACTGCTACCCACCTTCAAGTGGCGTTCAGTGCCTTCTGAATCCACAAAGGTTAACTGCCTTTCACCTTCTACTTCATGAATGAAGGTCCCGCGGACTGCTTCTGGGTACAGATCCGACTCCTTCAAGGGAGTGATGTCCTCTTCTGATGTCCCACTAGAACCAACTTCTTCTTTTGGTGGAGACTTAGGTTGCTCCTGAAGACGTTGGAATGGGATTAGAGCTGTTTCGGGTTTGGTTTCAAAATTAATTACCTCGTGGCTTGAAGACTCATCTTCTGATGATACATCCAGGAACGTCACATAACAGGGACCCTCTGATGCTTGTTGGGTTTGTGGGATTGGTGCTTGTTGGCACGGTGCATCATCATCATCTTTCTTTGGCAAAGATGGGTTAGGACGGCATAAGCCACTGCTGAAAGACGGCTTGTTCTTCTTAATCCACGTCTTATAAAGGTTTTGCATATGAGAAGATCCATTTACCAGACCAAATGGTACCATTGCCATTCTGTCCCATAGCATGAGCTCATCGGCTTCTGATGCTTCTGGAACTTCTTCCCCAATTGTATCCTCTTCTGTCTATGTCTCTGTCTCTGCTTCTGCTTCTGCTTCTGTCTCTGCTTCTGTCTCTGCTTCTGTAGGAGCTCTGTAACAGAAGAACAGATTCTCTGTTTCCTCTCCTGCCTCTGTCTCTGGCTCTGCTGTGGCCATATAACAGGGAGAGCAGTACATCCATGCTTCTATCTCACTGTCAGAAGTGATTTCAGAAGTCATTCCTGGTTCAGGCAGGAAGTATTCACCCATTGATAATGGCTTTGCCTCTTTTGGAAGTTGGCCTACAGTATCCACTGTTAAGGAATGTGCCACTGTTTTCTTGGGAAGGATCTGCTTGACAGCATCTTCGTCTGCTGATGTTCCATCCGTAGCCTCGTTAGGGGAATCAGAAGATAATTCCAAGGAAGTGGAGCCATGTCCTTTTTGAGAACCATACAGTTTCAGCACCACTTTGTTGGGTCGTCTGCCCAAGGTCAAGGTTCCTTTGAACCAATCCGTCCTTGCTCTGGCTTCAAAAAGCCATGGTCTGCCCAGTAACAGAGGATAGGATGTACCATAAGAGTTTGGCTTCACCACCAAATAGGTCAGCCAATAATCTTTTCCAGCCACTGTAGTCTTCACATATGGGAGAATGCCCAAAGGCTTGATTCTACTCTGATCCGCCAGTCTGATGAGCCATTGGGTTGGTTGCACACCTTCTAGGCCTAGATCCTTCATCGTCACATCCGTCATAATGTTCACTGATGAACCACCATCAATCAGTGCATTTGCAATGAAGCAGCCTTCTATCCACACGCCAGTCTCTGGGGTACCCGGATCTAGGAAAGCGTTAGCCACATCCACTTCTTTTACAGGCTCTGGAGCCTTGTTGGACTTTGTTGCTATTGCGGGAGCAATCCTTAAACCACGTCTTCTTGTTAGTATACTTTTGAATCTTTTCCGGCAACTGGGGGACAGCATCAATAATTGTCGGAATGTGAGGTTTGGTTTAAAGGTATCTAGATCTCTAACTAGATCGTATTCCTTAATAGGATCCACTGGCTTCTCTAACCGGTTAGGGAATGGGGCAACACCCATTTTCATTTTCCCTCTTTCTTCCAGCAGAGGCATTACAGGAGCTTCTTCTGCCACTTGTGGCACTTCCTCCTCTTCTGTATCCTGGACCTCTGGTCCTGTCTCTGTAACTGTCTCTGTAACTCTCTGTGGCTCTGTAGGGCTCTGTACGGCACTGTTAGGCTCTGTTCTGTTCTGTTCTTCTGGTGGAAGATTGAACTTCACTGTTCTGGCAGGAGGGTTATTTTCTTTCTGGATAGGTGGTTCATTCTGCTTTGCACGCGTGATGGCAGCAACTTCCAATTCCACCAAATTGGAGGTAGGCTCTTGGGCCTTGGACGGACTATCAGTAGCACTGTTTTTCACTGGGGCTGGGCTTGGACAGTCTTTTGCAGTGTGGCCTTCTCCTTTGCATCGACTGCATAAGGGCTTGTAATCCACTGACCTTCGAGGATTTGGACAATTTGGTGAAATGTGTCCCTTTTCTCCGCATCTGTAACACTCCACTTCTGATCTCTGACCACCGCCAGACTGTCTTCCTCTGTAACTTTGGGAAGGAAATCTTCTGGGTCCGAAATTAGGACCAAACTCTCTAGGCTTGGGTCCAATATCTTGTGTTGTCATTTTGGATTCCAGCAAGTTAAATCTTGCGTATTCTTCCTTTCTTCTCCTATCATGCATCTCCTTTAGGGAGCAAATGTCCTCTGTATGGTTCTTCCGCAAACAATAGGAACAGAAGGCTCCAGGGATGGTTGGTTTCCGTGTACATTCAGTGGCTAAATGGCCTGCTTGATGACACTTACCACACCAAGTATTTGACTGCATCACATCTCTTCCTGCTCCTGCAACGTTGGATATGCTTGCGGTATTCACTTTCAACGTCTGTAGTTGCTCTGTAATCACATCCATCAACTCCTTTTTGATGTTTGCAACTGAGTTGGATAAATAATCCTTCAAGATTTCTCCTCCTGAGGCACTGGCAGGAGGGTTTTGAGGAGTTTCTGTAATCACTGCATAAACTGGTTGGGCTGGTACAGAGGGGTCTCTGTTCTGGTTCTGATTCAGAGCTCCTGTTTGAACTGTTGGCTGTTGACTCCAGTTGGTAGGGTTCCACTGTTGCTGTTGATTTGTCATTGAGGAAATTGGTTGAGACCATGGTTGTTGTGGTTGAGCCATCATTTGAGGCATGGATTGTGGCCACTGTGGATTTGGTGCACTGTACGGTGATACCGGGGGCATCTGTTGGTAGGGGTAGGGAACAGTCCCTGGAACTGCATTTGGTGGATACATCATTCCTGGCATCAGAGAAGGTAGGACTCCTCTTCCTGTATTCATTGCTAGTCTAGCTTCCACTTCATCGTACAGTCTTGCACCTTCTGTTGCAGCTTGCAGTGTGGCTGGTCTTTGTAGCTCCACAAACTTACGGACTTCTGGTTGTAATCCTCTGAGAAACACTCCCTTCTGAATGCCATCGTCTAGATTATGGTTAGTCCATCTCTTCAGGATGGATTCCATTCGTGAGACATAGGCTTCCACTCTTTCTCCAGAGGACTGACTTAGGTTCATAAATTCCTCTCTCATCCGCTCTTCAAAACCTTCACGCCTGAATTTAGTGTGGAAGGCCAACTTCAGGTCGTCCCATGTGCCAAAAGTTCCTGCTGCTTGTCTCTCATACCACTGAAACGCCGCGCCCTTAAAAGTGGTGGGGAATATTGCTAACCAATGCTCAGGGGTTCTGGCATTGTTAGCCACACACGCTACCATAAACTCTGCTACATGAAGATCGGGGTCTTCATTGTACTCTCCCTTAAAAACTGGCAATGGGACTACATTCGCTGGTTTGTCATCAATATTTCCAGGATGGATCTGGCTTGGAAGTGGACCTCCAGCAGGAGGAGGAAGGGCTTGATGTGCCATTGGGACTTCTGTAAAGAGTTCCGCAAGGGCGTCCAAGGCGGCTTCTGCTGCGAGCTCGCTCTCAGCTTTGATTCTTGCTTTCTCTCTTCTCACGTACCTCTGGACTCGTTCCAACGCTTGCCTTTTTATTGCGTCATTCATCAGGGGGTTGACTCCACTATGTTGTTAGTGCTCCACAGAGGGTTAACAGAAGGCTTCAGTCTCTGGAGGACTCTCTTGCCAACATTTCTTCTACTTCTTTCTTTTCAACGTCCCTGAATTCTGCTTTCATGCCACTGCACAGAGGAAGGTATTCGGTTCTGAAGGTGTCAAAATGCATACGTCTGAGCATTGTGGTGGTGCCATCATTATAGTAATGCCAGCTTCTAATGGTTTCAATAGTGTATGTTGTGAAAAACACTCTGTCTACCAACTTCCAGTGGGTTGCTAATTGAACAAACAGAAGATTATCAGTACACCAAGCATCCCATGTATCTTGCTGTTGAGCGTCCACGAACAAATTCCAACTCTTTTCCTTCTTGTCTTTGTGAACCTCTACAGACCAAGACTCCTGAAGCTTCTTCACAATCTCCCACTTGATGTTGTCTGGAAACTTCTCAATGAATGCCAAATCTTCCATGGATGTTCATTCTCTCTGTTTCTGTTCTTCAGTTTGTTCCCAAACAGTTTGCCACCAAGATGCAAGTTTCTGCTGCTTCAACAGGAAGAGGAAACTGTCCACCACATAGAGCATGCATCATGATGGTGATGTATTTCCGCCATTGTGGGATGAACTTCTTGTGGAAAGTGGCTTTGATTATGAGGAATTCCAACTCTTCAGTGGAAGAAGGAACTTTACAAACATCCATTGAATTCTTCTCTTCTTGGCAATGCCCTTTCCTTCATTTTCAGCCTCTTCTGGTGCTTGTTGATGGCAAGTTTCCCCGGCTGCGCACAAAAAACATGGAGCCCCGAAAGGAACACCAAGGAAAAGGGAATTCTCTTGCAAGAAAATATATCTTGTAACATCAACAAGCTTGTTTATCATGTTTCATATGATCACAATGAAGAAAAGAACACCAGGCACAACAAATCTTCATGCAGCATCATGTAAATCTCCCACGGTTTTTAATAGAATCAACCATATTCTTCAACATCCTCATAAAATCCATCAATAGAACAAAGAAAACAAAGGAATACACCATCTTGGATTGGAAATACATCACATAGTATTCATCTTCAATATCTTCATAGTCTTTTCTCTCAATCTCTCATATACAATCACTCTGTTTGAGTAGAATTGGCTATCTCTGACTCTCTCTCACACACTCCATCAATAATACATCATATCCTCACTACAATCTCTCAAAATTACTCTCAATAATCACTCTTAGGTCATGGATACCCCTCCCAAGAGGTATGTCTGATATGAAGGGTCACCAGAGCCACTACAGTGTCTCTTCACACCTCACTACTATCACTTCACTCTAGTCTTCTCTTGAGTCTTTAACAGCTACTTCTTCCACTTCTTTCAGCTCTTTTGCACTTGTATTCACCTCTTTCCAAGGCTAGAAAACTTTCCCAAAAGTCACACATACATTCCACAGAACACTTACAGAAGCATACAGAACAGTCTACAGAACAGTACCAGAACAGCTACAGTACAGAACAGAACAGAGACAGAACAGAAGCAGAAGCTCTACAGAAGACCTACAGAAGGTTACAGAAGGTCATCAAAACCACATAACTCACTCTCAAACCATTTCAAACTCTCACAAACCATTCAATAAGCTTTCTCAATATCTCATTCTTCATCAATCAATACTCCATCCCTCCTTACAGAAGACAATCAGAACAAAACAGAAGGTATACAGAACCATTCAGAACCTATCAGAACATCACAGAACCATCACAAACATCATGATCTTCCAAAACACAATCAATATCATCCAAAACACTCTCAAACCACTTCCTAATCAATCAATCATCCCATAAAATCAACCATTCAGCTCTCAAAAACAACAAAAATCAGCCAAAAAACAAGTCATTTCAACACTCAACACACCTCTTTAACAACCTCTCCCATAAATCTTACATATTCCACATTACCATTTGCCTAACAAGGTTTCAACCCCTCCTTCTTTCCCTTCTTGATCTTTATATCCACATAGCCAACCCTCAATGCCCTTTTAAAGAACAAATAACGATACCGATTAAAAGTGATACATAATACTATCAAAGAAACAAAAAGCTAAAAGCACCCAACCTAAGCACATATTCTAAAATTTTAAGGCACACCCTTGTGATACCTATCACTCTCACTCACAATGCAAACCCTTTTGCAAAGGGGTAACTAGCTTTAAAAAAATTATCCTCATAGCTAAAAATACTAACTAAACTTCCAGTGTGTTGTGAGCTACATGATGGCATCATCTTTCTTTCCCCATTGGACACAAGAGTTGTGCTCATGATCTCTTATTGAAGATAGAACCATATCTTTTGGAGATTATAAAAGGTCTTTAGTGTGAGAGTGTTTGAGGCAGGAGTTCCCTTACTCTGGTGGTCATGGATTTGGAGTCCCATAACCTACCATGGCTAGGCCTTGTGATTGATGTTGTTTTACTAACAATTTTGGAAGTGCTTTTTGTTAGACAGTGGTTCTTCTTTGATAAGTTTTGCAAGGATGCTTCACGTTTCAGTGTGGGAGGAAATGATGACACCAAAAGAAGCATAAAAACAATGCACGATGATGAACCCAAGGACAACACCAAATCTACCAAAAGATCGGGCCTTTCATTTTTCATCATCTTCTCTGTCAAGATGAGGGGACTCGATTGCACATGCCATCTTTCAGAACTGTCCATCTTCAGCTCAGAGATGCCGATGCCAAAGATTTCTGACATTGATAGCTGCATCAGCATGCCCCAAACTTTTCTATGGCCTCCCAGAATTATGCTGTCAACCTTGGCCAAGCAGTATCGATCTACTTCACCCGCACTAATCTCTGTAGAAATCACAACAGCAACCTTCCAATACTCTTTCTTGGAAGCCTTGAGACCACCTCTTCTCTCTCGGTAAAGTATAAAACGAAATAGCGCATGTCCTCCTCTTGCTTATCACAAGTCAGATCAGTTGTTTCCATTGCTAGGTAGCAAAGGTTGTGAGCGAGAATAAGAAGAAGAAAAAAAAACATGGCACAAGGTGGTGATAGAGTATATACCCACATCAAGACTTCAACTTCTCATCTCTCTCCACACAGCAACCTTTCTCTCTGCTTATTTTCCAACAGTGATCCTTTTCGTGCACTTGTATAGCCTTCATCATGAGAGAGGTGTTTCTCTCTTTGTACTTGATAGACTAACACAAATAAACTTTTTGGACCACCGTAGCAGCTGCATAAATTAAGATTGGCATTTGTGGTAGCTTTTAATCTTCTCTTCAAGTTCTTGAGGCTGCAATACACTTTTCTCATTTTCTTCGTGCAAAGCTCGAGAGCATCCATGAGTAGGCCCTTGGCAAGATCGCCAAACCCAAGGACAACACCAAATCTACCAAAAGAGCAAGCCTCATGGTGGCATCTACAATGCTTGTGCCCTCAAAAACCTACAAGAAAAACCCTCCCTCTCAACAAGAAACCATGCTAACACACACAAGATTCTGACACACAAGAAATATGGTCATCATCTTCATCCTCACTCTCTCCTTCTTCCATGGAAGAGATAAAACAAGAAAGCACAAGAAAGGAAAGAGAGCAAGAGTTGTGCCAATGAAAGAGAGAGAAGAAAAGATACGTGCAAGAGGAAGATAAAGAAGAGAGAAAAGGAGATTACAACCACCTCTCTCAACTACTTTTCCCCCAAAATCACACAACTCTCAACTCCATTATTTCATATTTCTTGAAGGGTTTGTTTTACATGAGCATTCTTAGACCTTAGGAAGAAGGCCTATGAACATTGAAATATTAAAACCTTTCAACTTTTGCAAAACACACACACCATTTCTCGTGCTTAAGGCTTTACAATGTGGACCTACTAAAATAGCCAAGAGCATTTACAAAGAATATTGTCAATGGTAGCACACATATAAAAGAATCACAAAGCTAGAATGCTTGAATTTTGCCAATGTAGACCACATATAAATTTTGGGGTTATCACATAAAAATGTCCATGCATATATCACACTTTCATCTTTTGTAAAGGGAATAATATTTACATTGTTGCAAAATCACTAAAATACGCCCTTATGCATTCTTCCAATACACAGTGAGGATGCTTTACATTTCAATGTGGGAGGAAATGATGACACCAAAAGAAGTATAAGAACAATGCTCTAAAATATCCATGCATATATCACACTTTCATCTTTTGTAAAGGGAATAATATTTACATTGTTGCAAAATCACTAAAATAAAAAAAATACACAAAAATGTCAGTTCATGTAACATGCCTGCCTATCGGTTGTCCAGACATATTTTTAGCGGTCCATTGAGAGACGAATCTAAGCATCACTGCCTGCCACTCCCATGGAATGTTATGGGGTCTTTTAGACTAGGTTGCTTATCATGCAATCCATCAGGCGTGCAAGCTACAACATACACCTTCAATATGGCGAAAACGTACCTACTAATTTGCAAGAAGAGGGCTCAAGGATTAGGAAACCCTAAGTCAAAGGCAAGTCCAATACTTTTATACTTGCTGGGAAGAAGGTTGGGGTGTCGATCGATGTAAGTAATCAATAGAACTTACATCTTGTACAGTTGTACGAGACCTCATCATAAGCTTAGCCAAAGGAAGGGAGTTAAGTAAAATTTTGCATAGTATCACTCTCACATCCTAAGGGGGAGAGAGAACATGAGGAAAAAGTGATATTGTACTTATTAACACACCTTTTGAAGAAATGCAATGGTATTGTTGGTTGATCAAACAACATCCTAAATGCTTTTACATTCAACTAATTGTTGGATCTTTGTTTGGATGATTATTCAAGTGCTTATGATTGATGGAAAATTCATGGTGGGGGTCTGTGATGACAAATTGCCATGGGGATAAAGGAATGTTTTCTTGGAAGATGACATTAGGACTGACTACCTTAATTGTGCTTGACTCTTAACTGGATTAATTAAGGAAGTATATTTTGTATGGGTGGATCATGTCCATGATCACACCGCATATCAACCCGAAAAGGGTACTACTCGATTCATGGGCCAAAGGTTGAGTGGTGAAAAGGCCAACCACAGGAATAATATTTCACTCCTAGGCAACTTGCGGGTCAAGTGGATCTTTGGATACCCCTTGCCAAGTCTAGAATGGAGTTGAAGGCCTCCGTGGCCCCAACGTCTGTGGCGTTGGAAGATCCTATTCTAGATAAAGGATGGAAATTATGGTGCCACATGATTTGGACCAGTTACTTCTACAAGGCGGAAGGGACATGTAATTTCTCATGTATGGGCAGGAGACAAAGATTAACTTGAAGATAAGTTAAGGGACTTGTTTGAACTTGTTGTTAAAATGATTGCTTACTCTATATTCGTGTCTATGCTATAAATTACGTGAATGAACCTGGTTTTCTAACAAGCTTAATTAAGGAATATGAATTTAAATGTCACACATAATTATGGTAGGACCTAATTAAATAACTAAAGAACACCTATTGAGGGAAGCAGGTGGGTGGAACCCCCGATGGGTCTGCCTTATGGCAGGGTGGTCCTAGAGAATTGGGAGGCTTCTCACAAGGTTTTACCAACGTCCATTAGACCCTTAGAAATTGTTAGGTTAGAACCGCGATTCATACCATTTTAGGGGACTAGAATGGGACTATGCCCTACGGGTAGAGAGGTTGAGTGGTGCATCCCTCTCATTTCCCATTCTCTTTGAACCAATTGCGGCGGGATCTGCTTCGGCTGGGGTATCTCTACGTAAAGTAGGATATCCAAGACCTGACACTAGAATACTGTCAGGAGACCCTGACCATTAGGGACCTAAATTTCAGGTCGATCTCAATGGATTCTTGGCCTCGAATGTTCCGTTGCGAGGCGGACTCGAGAAACCCTAGGTGACAAACCTTGTAACATTCCATGGGATTGCTGCTAGGCAGCAACGCTTAGATTCATCTCTCGATCCCCGCCACCTGTTCAGCATCGACAAGGGAGGGCAAGAGGAGTTTTTTTTTTTGCAATGACCTTAACAAAAAATTATAGGGGGGAAGAAGTAGATGATGACGACGAAGAAGGAGAAGATGACGATGATTATGATGAGGGGGAGGCCACATGGCCTACCACCTCTCCATGCCACCTCGCCCAGTCCCTGTGGGAGGCTAAAGACTTCCCCGCCACCATGCGCATGCAGACGGGTGGTGGGTGGGGTGAGACACCACCACCACCCCCCCATATCACCTTTCCCACACCTCCCTCCCATTGTAAAATCCCCCCAACCTCCCCCATGAGAGGAGAAGAGGACACCTTGACCTGCTATACTTATGGACAAAGAGAGAGAGAGAGAGAGAGAGAGAGAGAGAGAGAGAGAGAGAGTCAGAGAGAGGGAGAGAGAGAGAGAGAGAACACATTCTAGAAGGTTTTTTTTCTTCCCCTCCTTAGAGGATGATCACACGCATCTCTCTTTTTCCTCTACCCCGCGAGCCTATTTCCCCCATTTGCCCCCCTCTATTTGAGCAAGAGGCTGTTGAAGTCCCTGTAGGGGGTTGCACTTAAAGAGAGGAAGATTGAGAATGGCCCCCAAGAAGAGAAAGTCACGTGCGGGTGGCAATCCCACAACCAACAACAAAGCTTCGGGCGAGGGCATCACTGTCAATCCAACTACGGTACCAGACATAAGTAATATATTTCCAAATTGATAGATGCTTGCTTTGATTCTCGCATGAGATACATTAGGTCCCAAACTATACTACTTGAGAATAGTTCATTGAAAAGGATAAACTTCATCTCAAATATTCAAAAGATCAAGTTTTCAAAATGCATGTATCAAGAGAAGTTAATCGCATCTAGATGCTATGCGATAAATTCATGCACAGCATAGACATCATATAAGGCTTCAAACTATTGTCGACTCCCTTTTCTTGCAAATTAGTAGTTATGTTTTCACCACATTGAAGGTATATGTTGCAGCTTGCACGCCTAATGGATTACATGGTAAGCAACCTAGTCTAAAAGAAATTCATCTTAGAAACTCTAGGCCTTTGCCCAAGCTCTTGCTAATAACATGAATTGATATCTCATGTTTGTCAAATTGGGATCTTGATGATATGCGTAGTTAGTACTAGCAATGATCATAAGGATTAAAAACTAAGATGCCTTGAGATCCATTTGATAATTACTATTTTCATCAATCCAGTTCATAACTAGGCTAGATACAAACAAGAACTCTAGGCCTTAAAGGCAAGTGGAGAGCTCAAGGATTAGGAAACCCTAAGTCAAAAGGAAAGACCAATACTTTTATACTTGTTTGGGAAGAAGGTTGGATTGTCGATCAATGTAAGTGATCGATAGAATTTGCATCTTGTACAATGTATGAGACCTTACCATATGTCTTAGCCAAAGGAAGGGAGTATTAAGTAAAATTTTGCATAGTATCACCCTTAGATCCCAAGGGGGAGAGCGAATATGTGGATGAAAATGTTGTCGCGTCTATTCTTGCATTGTTTGGAAAAATACTATTGGTTTTGTTGGTTGATCAAACAATGTCCTAAACACTTTTACATTCAACTGATTGTTGGATTGTCATTTGGATGATTATTACAAGTGTTTGTGATTGATGGTAAATTCATGGTGGGGGTCTATGATGACAAATTGACGTGGGGATAAAGGAATGTTTTCTTGGAAGACGACATTAGGGTGTAATGTGCCTACCTAACAATTCCCTGGCAACACGTTTTAGTGGTCCATCGGGGAACTATCCTAGACGGCTTCACCCGACACTAGTGAGAATGCACAGGGTCTATCGTTTAGGTTTCCTAGAGTCCACCCCATAACAGAAGATATCAACCATCCCCATGAGGATCAACCTGCAAGCTCGGGATCCTAATTTGACAATTGAGGTCTCGATGCATCAACTAGCTCCATCAGAGGTGTCCCACAAGGGCTTCTCGTCCGACTAGAGCGATCATAGTTACCCTTGGTTCATGGAGTGCAATGCTTTTTTCGAGCAAGTGGTTAGGATTCAGGGAACCTTAATAGAGTTTTGGTAGAGCCGCCACACCTTTCCCCTTAGATAATTTCTGATCAAGGTTTTAAGACATGTACCTAGGTAAGTCAATGCTCAGCTCTACCTAATTTTTTCCAATTAACATTTCATTCAATCTCTTGAGAGAAGCTTCCAGCTTACCAGGACCACCCATCCATACGACGGATCCGTCAGGCATCTTGCCCACCCGCTTCCCACAAATGGTTTTCTTTAGTTTTCTAGTTACCTATCACATGAAGTTATGACATATGAAAGTAGCTTCGTTAATTAACCCGCTATCACAAGTTCCTTCGCATAATTTTATGGCATAACACAAAGACACAGAAAACAATCTTTTGGCAAAACATATTTCGCAAAGTTATTTACAATGCTTTTTCCCTTCTACCTACGTAGAAGATAGACTTTCGTTCACCGAAAAATCCCTTCTGTCTGTGCAGAAGAAAATAAACCCTCCAAGATCTCGGGGAATTTACTATATGTATATCCTCTACATCACGTGCGTTCAAGAACTATTTATAAATATCCTTATCTGTGAATTTTTCTTGAATAAAACATGACCCCTTTCTATTCAATCTATAAATAACCCTTTTATGTTATACCCTTCTGTATGTAGAAAATGTATAAAAATGATATTTTAAAAATACTTTATTTTGAACCCATGTGATGCACACATATATTCACGAGTAACTTACCCGAGTCCAAGATTTCCATCCCTTCACTAGTACTGGGGACTCCATGATCCCATCTTGATTCGCGTGAGGGTCAAGCCGTTCCTAGGAGCGATCGAGAGATTCACGATTAGAGCCCCCCTGGCACTCCCACCTCCTCTTGCCTAATAGATTCCTCACCGAGCGACCTCTCGTCATTGGGGCCAGTCCAAAGCTCCTCACAATGGTACAAAACAATCCCCCTTGGAGCACGGTTCTGTGTCTAGCCATGCGAAGACATAGCACGATCTTTCGTCTTACTATCCCGATTATATATTTACAATCAGATCTAACTATTGCAAGCATAACCAATCTTTCTTGTGTAACAATCAATGCATGCACAAATAAAAAAAGAAACAGTAGTAAGTGTTTTTAGCATAGGAAGCAGGCCCACCCAAATCTAGGGTTTCTCTTTTAAGTCCCACCTTATTCTTAGGGTTTCACTTCCTACTTGCAACTCTTTTTTCAAGATCTGCAAGATATTTCACGAATCTAAAGTCTAGTTTTATCTTTATGAAAAATTTGGTATTTTTGCCCTAAAAGAAAATATGGGCATTTATACTTATGGCAGGCAATTCATATGCTACCTTGCTCTAACCTGCGCTTTAGCAGGATTTCAAATGCTTTTCCAAGTCAGTTTAGACTTTAGAATTTGTATCGACAAATTCTTATCAATGTCCAATAAGTCCTACAAACTTCCAATATTTATTTAATTTCCTGATACTGATAGTTTCAAGGTTGTTGAGTATTTCATAGTTGTTTTTGCTTCAACATTCTTGATATTTTAGGTATGGTTTTCTCACTAACTCATAAGTGGGTCAACTCATTATATTGACGCTCTCACTAATAAAATCATTAATATTAACATTGCATGTGTTTTCAGTAAGAAAATAATTTTTATTTTATTATACTCATATTCTATGGTCTAATCGATCATGTTCGACCATCTATCCAACTTTTAACGTTATCTAGAAAGATCAATTTTCATTTAGTTATGTCCTAAGTGCAATGTTGATTGTTTTTCTAAAAACTTTATTCTAAGGAATGCAAAAATCATAAGTGCGATTTTTCTTTCATCTTTTGGACATCGAATTATATTATTACGTACCTAATTTATACACCTCTAATATATATTTTCCTATATAATTTTTTGTTGATTTAATGCATTGATTATTTTATGATATTATCTAAATTATTTTCTATAAATTATTATAAAACTTATATGCATCTTTATATCATTAACAAAATGAAACAAAGATAGTTACTTTTAGGAAAAAACTATAAAATATTTCCTTCCCTCACGCCATTTACCTTTTTTATGTTATTATAATCACACGTGTCATTAATGAAATAACAATAAATATCACGAAATAAACCATAATTAATATACTTTCTTAATGACATGCATATAATCCTTTTTCAAGTGAAAGAGTCTTTTCATTGAATAGCTAATTATTATATTACCTAGGCTATTTTTCTAAGCGACAGTTCATATGCATTTTCTTTAGAATGTGTTTATAATCATTTAAAGCCAAATATAGCAATAAGATTATAAAACATTATTTTTTTCCAAACCGATGAGATGTTACCTCTCTCAAGTTTGTTGTAACGGGGTTTTACCAATTTCTACCGCGTCATTTTCTCCATTGGCCGCGTTCCTTGCTTCCCTTGCTTCAAATGGGCTTTTTGAATTTCTATGCCTCGTGGAGCCATGGATGTCAAGCGAATTTGATGTGGTAGTTCAGGGAGAGTTGGTGGTTGTCCGAAAAAATTTTCCCAGCGTTTTGCTTAGTGACATGGCTATGTGGAAGGAAGGTGTAATAGGGGGTAGAGAAAATGAAAATGAGGTAGAAGAGGGGTATTTTTCTCCTTCAAGGCTCAAGCTACAATGGAAAAGAGAAGTAGAGAAATTTTTCCATCATCAGGAGGTCTTCCTTCTTGCTTTCTTTGTGAAGGAGAGGGGTGTATTTATAGCCATGAGGAGGAACATGCAGTTGACCCATTCTTTTGGCTACTTGTCAAGAGCTAAGTAAGCTTTATAAAAAATGCATTTTGATTGCCTACTGTTGGATGTTGGCATGGGGATAATTTTTAAATGCTTTCTCTCCCTTCACGCGTAAAAAAATCATGATTTTTTACCTATTTTTTCAAAAATATTTTTTTTCTTCGAAATGATTTCATCTTTTGGTTCTTGGCCAAGTTACCTCATGACTTTTCTAGTTTATAAAGTCACTTCATACTCTTTGATACTTAACTTACTCAATAGCATGCTCATTCTTACACGTTCTTTGTCTACCGATTAAGGCTTTTGCGATTTGTCTTGTGACTATGAAATCAATGTGATCTTTGATGCATTAAATGGAATCAAAAATGCTAAATCAAATATAAGGCGAAAAAAAATATGATCAAGCCATCGTAATATTACTTACGAGACGTATTTGCTTTTTATTGGCTGGGAACATTGAGGCATCTTCTCATGTCAAATTGCGGAATTGATTTAATGTGAGACTTGATATTAAGAAAATTACGTGCGGTCACTTATGTGATAGCTCGACGAGTAATTTTTAAAACATATCAAGCCCAAATTTGTTTTTTGATATGAAGTGTTATGGCGGGAATATCATATTAGGACTGACTTGATTGTGCTTGATTCTTAAATGAATTAATTGAGAAAAGGTTCTTGTGGATCACCTCCATGATCGCACCATGGATCAACCCAAAAAGGACATTGCTTGATTCACACGCTGAAGGTCGAGTGGTGAAAAGGCCAACCACAGAAATCATGTTTCACTCCTAGGCATCTTGTGGGTCAGGTGGAGCTCTGGACACCCCTTGCCAAGTCTGGAATGGAGTTGAAGACCTTTGTGGCCCCAAAGTATGTGGCGTTGGAAGATTCTATTCTAGATAAAGGATGGAAATTGTGGTGCCATGTGATTTGGACCAGTTACTTCTACAGGGTGAAAGGGACATATAATTTCTCTTGTATGGGCAAGGGACAAAGATTAACTTGAAGATAAGGTAAGGAACTTGTTTGAACTTGTTTTTCAAATGATTGCTTGCCCTATTTTCATGTCAGTGCTATAAATTCCACAAACAAGCCCTGTTCCTTAAAAGTTTAATTAAGGAAGCTGATTTTAAATGTCACACATAAATGTGGAAGGACCTAATTAAATAACTAAAGAATGCCTATTGAGAGAAGTGGGTGGGCAGAACCCCTGATGGGTCGTCCGCCTTATGGAAGGGTGGTCCCAAAGAACTGGGAGGCTTCTCATAAGATTTTACCGATGACCAACCCTTAGTATTCATGCCGTTTTAGGGAGACTAGAATGGGACTATGCCCTACGGGTAGAGAGGTTGAGCGGCGCATCCCTCTCATTTTCCATTCTCTTTGAACCAAGTGCGGCATGGATCTGCTTCGGCTTGGGTATTTCTACATAAAGTAGGATATCCAAGACTCGATGCTAGGATGCTGTCAGGAGACCTTGACGACTAGGAACCCAAATTCCAAGTCAATCCTAGCGGGTTCAGCTGCGAACGTTCTATTGTGAGACAGACTCAAGGAACCCTAGGCAACAAACCCCATAATATTACTTGGGAATGCCGGGCAACATTGCTTAAATTTGTCTCTCGATGGTCTGCTAAAAACGTGCCTGGATAGTCAATAGGCTAGCACGTTACAATGCATTTATCACACTTTCATCTTTTGTAAAGGGAATAATATTAACATTGTTACAAAATCACTAAAATACACCCTTACACATTCGTCCAATGCATGGCAAGGATACTTCATGTCTCAGTGTGGAAGGAAATGATGACACCAAAAGAAGCATAAAAACAATGCACAAAATGTCCATGCATATATCACACTTTCATCTTTTGTAAAGAGAATAATATTTACATTGTTGCAAAATCACTAAAATACACCCTTACACATTCTTCCAATACATGGCTGATTACGAGCCTCTCTCTCTCTCCGTTCTTCCAATATACACATTCTCTTTTGGATGATGCCAATCTTTCTCTCTCCTCTCTCTTATGTCTTTTGTGCAGAAATTCCTATTTTCCCTTTTGCTCTTTCCTTTTGTGCATAATGGTTGAAGCTATGGATGAAGATGATGAATATAACCAATTTTTTCATTATTAAGAGAGAGATTTATGGTTTCTTTTGAGTTTTGAGATTAATGGCAATCCATACACATAGATTTTGTGTGCTTTGTCCTTGGTTTTGTGGTTGTTTCTGTTCATGGGAGGGTTGCTTTTAGAGTCCTAGAAATTTAAAATAGCCTAAGCATTTAAAAAACCTTTGGACCAAGGCCTCAACCACCATTGCTTATCTTCTTTAACTTTTGGTTTCATCTATAAATTTTCACAAATGTGGTGAGCACTTTGTAATCCCCTTTTCAAGGCATTAATGATCTTCTCATCAATTGAAACACATCTGTAATTACCTAAATCTACTTCTTCCATGGTCTCTTTGAGATTTTACCCTCTCCATACATGTTCCTATTTCTTATGGGCACATATAAATTTCACACTATTCTCCTTACAGTCAAAATATGCAAGCCTATTCAAGATCCCTATATTGTATAGCATGTCCACCAAATCATAACTGTGCTCTTGCCCAACCATGTTCCCAACTTTGCTAAAGAAGATTTCAACTATATCAGATCCGGTCAAATGTATTGGAAGCATCTTATCTGAACGAAAGTCTTTAAAGTATTTTATGATCAGTACAACAAAGTGGCATGAGAGTTGTACATCTAGAAATGCCTCATTTTTAATAAAAAATTTTGACAATGTATATGTTTCATAATCCAAGATCTTCAGACTTGAAAAAAGGATGCCACTTTTGCTACTAAATGGACTCTCTCCACCAAGCTCAAATGTAGTCTCCTACAATTTTAAGATAAGCTTGTGTCTCCACCATGCTCCTTTCTTTTCTATGTTTTCCATTATTTGCTAGTGCCCCCAAACACCATTGGACTTGCTTGCTACACATTCTTTGCACTCATGTTGCCCAATTTTGATAATCATCTCACCTAATATCAGCTTTCTTGAGCATATGCTTGTCAACTAGAAAAGAATCATAAACAATGGCAACATGATTCAATGTAACCCAAACATCACCAAGAGCTAGTTGATGCTTTGGTTGTCAAGAATATTGACAAGCTTTTTTCCATTATATATAAAACCTTGATCATGTAGACCCAAAACCTCTCCATTTGATAATTTGGCTGAGAGAGGCCATTCATCCCATTCAATATGTAATGAAGGAGACCTAGGAGAGAGAAGGAGAAAAGGGAGAGATTACAGAGAGGAGAGAGAATGAGGGAGAATATGAGAGAAGAAAGAGAAATACTAGCCAAAGAGAGAAAGACAGGAAAAGGGAGAGAAAAAGAATGAAAGCCATGAAAGTTGGAAAGAAAGGTAAAATATACCTGATCATTGATACATTAATGCCCTAATTAAGTCTCTCAACATCTTAAATACCCCCATCAGTGTAACTAAGTATTCCTGTGCTAACCCATGTCCTACCCATCTATCCCCACTCTTTTACATTCCATCCAGACCCCGAAGGTTTTTGCACCAAAAAACAAAGAGAGAACTCATTGGTGGGTGTGGCTTGTAGGGAGAGGGGGATTGTAGAGTACTACTCTATTTAGCATTTCAAAGGATAACATAGGTATGGATAAGTACAATCTCATGTGAAATCGGGGCATACAAATGTGTATGGGATGCATACAACATGTGTAAGTCGTATGAGTTCAGTCATCAATTCTTGATAATTAGGACCTGACAAACAATGGACAACATGCTCCCCAAAATAAGCATGTTGCAGAAAACTGGTCATAACTTCTTATGGGAAGCTCCAATTGGGATGTGCGAAATGTCAAAATGAAGCTCATGAATCATACTTTCAGTCGATATAGGTAACACTTGAATGTCATTAATGTAGGGTAAAAACTATTCTAAGATAGTGTACTATCTACAAGTTATTTGTAGTACAAACTAGGGCAAAGTTAACTAAGCCTCAGTCAAAATCGCACCCTTAAAGTAGGGGTAGCGGGATACACTAGTGAAATGCTAATGGAGAGAGGGATTTTCCCAAACTATTTCTTCCCTCAAGATCAAATGGATAACCTACATAATGATAAGCATCAAGAGCATAAGGGTCATCCATGCAAGCATGGGTCTCCACACTACCACCAGGGTCAAAAGGATAATTGTGATCCAATGCATCCGTTGTATCATAGAAGTGATTCATGGTGTCATCCTCAAGCACCAATTGTGCCACAAGATCTGCACTAACCCGCACACAGTAGCATGCATTGACTTGTCCATAAACTCATTGGGAACCATTGTGCCATGTAGAACTAGAGCAAATGAGGCTCCAATCACCACTACATTTATTGCATCAACCTTGAGGCATTGCATGTCCCCATGATCCCCACATTTGTGGCTACTATTGGGCATTCAAAGTTAAGAGCCTTGGACTAAAGGGTCTCCTTCTCATGAAGCTGCTGTGAGATGCGCTCATCATGGCATCGTCCGTAATGTTGCTCAAAGGGATGGTCATGGTGCTCATAATAATGATTAAGTGGCTAATGATATTGAGCACTCCGTTGTTGATAGTGATGTTTCTCACCATGTACATACGTATTTAGATTTGCATGATTCTACCCATGGATATAAGTTTTCCCAGATGGTTGTCCATGCTCATGACCAAAATGCAGCTCATAAGAATATGCATAGTTATCATATGCATGTTGTTACTCATAATAGGCACAATTGTCATATGCATGCTGACCATAAGTAAGCACATAATGTTGTCTTTGTGCATCCAAACCATGCCAATGGTCATGGTACTCATAATTTCCATGAGAATGCCCATGTTGCTACTCATAATCATGTTGATCCACCCTTTAAATTGTAGCCATTTGAGCAACTTGAGTCATAAGAGATCTACAAGTTTCTCATTGATTGCCTTGGCTTGCATGTTGGTCACTAAGAGGGTTGAGATCCTTCAATCCATCTTAGACATGAACTTATTGTGTTGCTCAATTAGTTGATTGTGGCTTGCAGCTCGAAGAGCTTCTTGTCACCATAGAGTAGTATTTAATGCATTCATTTGGGGATGCCAAGAGTGAGAAAAGGAACTGGAACTAGGAGCCATGACTAACTTTATCTAGCGAGTGCTCACTACTAATCACCATCCCATGGACCTCTCAGATACTCATAACAATGTGCTTCAATGTCTGTGTGTTCTTGCTTCTTATTCTTAGCTTTGATGTGGAAAGCCTACTGAATTAACCCCTCAGATAATATTGCATTGCAGCTTGCTTCAATGTTTGCAATTGTCAGTGTTGTAAGCCTGGTAATCTTCCACAAATAAAATTTCCTTCACTCTCTATAATAATTCAAGTGCCTTCACTATGTACTGTTGGAATCTCAGTAACATCCACTACATCCACTTTGTATTCACTATTGCATTTAGTGTTTACTGTTTCATTCAATACTCATTGTGCCAAAGGTTTTTTTAAAATAAAATGCAGTGTAATCAGCCCTCACAATTGCCTTCATACTTCAGACGTGGAATCACTATTTCATTCACCTCATCCATAACTACATTTCTCTATTGCATTCAGTGTTTTTTGCTCTGCCACAAGGCATTGACAAATGGAGACCATCATGATGAGCCAAATCGTTTGGGCATTGCTTCTAGGAGTATGCAACCTCAAACATGCCAATTTACATCTAGAGCTCTTGGATTTGGCATGGGTCCAAGAAGCATTAAAATATCAAACATCAAGTTCTAGCCTAGTCCAAGACGGGTTCTTTTAGCCTCTCTATGATGCATTAAAGAATGTTGAGGTCATAGCTTTAACTATGTGTACCATTTCCTTATCCCTTCAATAAAATCTTGTTATGTGACCTTCTAACTTGCATCTATATCAAACTCTCGCATGATGGAATCAAGGGGACCCTCATTTGGAGCACTTGAATACAAGTATTCAACATAGTGACCAGCCTATTGTTTTAATTGGGTATTCTACTCTGAAGAAGTTACTCGGACAAGAAGCCTATAGCTCCCAGTGGGCATTTATTATTCAAATAGCTTCTTATGGCCATTATAGTAGCAAATATATTCAAATAGCTACATCAAAACTAGAGATGTAGAAGCCTTTGGTAGGATCAAGGTGATCCAAATACCCAAAACCTATGAAGATGGAGCCCCAAGAGGTACACCAAGATGTAGAAGCCTTTGGTAGGATCAGGGTGATCCAAACACCCAAAATCTATGAAGATGGAGCCCCAAGAGGAACACCAAGAAAACGGGAAATCTATGGAAAATCAGAGTTGGAAGCATGAGAGTGTGCACAAGAGGGAGAGAGAGAGAGCTCAAGTACAAGAAGAAGATCTTGCTTAGTAACTTTGTTCAAAGGTACAACTAGTACACTCTCCTCAACTGTGAGAGTGACCTTTAGGCAGTTTATATAGCCTCTGGAGAAGTTAGGGTTAGGGTTTCCCCTTGCTCCCCTGTCATCCAGTTCATTTACACCTAGCCACCCTTATCCCCTCCAGTATAAGGAGAGTTCACATGCTTACTTCTCAACACCCCCCCTCAATGCCAAGTGGCATTGGATAAAGCATGATAGGATGGCCCCCCTTATTCTTTCGACATGCTTGGGTGTTTGCTCAATGTCTGTATGACTGTCACTTGCCGATTTATGCCCACTTGATGCTGGTTATGCTTTGACAGCATGGTTGACTTGGCCCATTCATTTTGCCTACACTTCGCTCTCATTGTACCTAGCTGTAATTTATTACAGCAAATAGTTATGCATGGACTGACGTGGAATTTCCATGCTAAATCATCCTGATTTTATGTACTTTTGATGGTACTTGGTGGGCAGCATCATTAGCTATCAGTTCTTGGTCATTTTCCTTGGTTTTGGTGGTATTTTAGCTATTTACAACAGTAGACAACAAGCAATTTTGAATTGTCTGCACCATTTTGGACCGTAGTATTGCATCTTTTTCCACTGACATTGCTATCTTGAACATCAATAAGCTTGATGGTACGAATTATGCCTATTGGAAGAGTCAAGTTTGGCAAGTATTGGTGCAAAAATCTCAGATCAAGCCACTAAGGATGCATGGCGAGCAACCTGAAACTATGATGGATGACGAATGGGATGAGCTTGATTAGTTATGCAAGTCCACCCTCATCTTGTCTCTCACTGAATAGGTGCATTACAATGTGGTTGAGGAAGCACAGAGTGCTTGGCAGCTTTGGGATAAAATTAAGAACTTCTATGACAAGAAAAGTCCATGAAGTTGGATGTATTGACTGAAGTAGCTTATGGACCTGCGTATGAAGGAGAATATGACAATGTCTACTCATTTGAGCCAGTTTCATGCTATTCTCAAGAACTTGACTTCGTAGGGCATTACTTTCAATGATGAGATTACTCCATTGTTTTTGCTTGGGACTCTAAGTGAGTCATGGGAGATGTATTCTGCACTGCCTTATGTGCTCTTGCTACTGTTTTGAACTTGCTTGATATAGAGAGTGCTCTTCTGCAAGAAAAGATCAATCGTAAGAACTTGGATGCCTCTCATGTGTCACATGCTTTGACTATTAGAGGCAGAGATGGTAATGGAAAGAATGACTGTGGGTATGGACGTGGCAAAGACTCGCAGAAGTCTAGGTCTAAGTCACGTGGTAAGTCGCACAGCAAGTCTCGTGGAAGAAATGCTAATGTGATATGTCATCATTGCGTCAAGAAGGGTCACATAAACCTGCATGTCATCAGTTGCATAATGAGAAGCATAAAGAGAAGGGGAAAGACAAAGTACAGAAAAAGTCCTTTGATCGTAGCATTATGCTTGCAAAATCCATTGTGAAAATCAAGAAGATAAATGTCATGCAGATTAATGACTCCGATGGGAAGTACATACTTGCAGCTAGTTCTTGTGATGGCCATTGACCGATGTTCACTCTATGTATGCGCAGTGCTAGCTTTTGGATTCTGGTGCTTCATTTCATGTTACACCATGCTGTGAGTGGTTCCATTTCTACCGCACTGTCTCTCATTTAGTTCGCTTGGGTGATGACAAGTCACTTGCTTTTGTTGGCATTGGGGATGTACGGCTATAGTTCTCTACTAGCAGTACTTTTTTGTTACAGGATGTACGTTATGTAACTGCACTTACACGCAGCCTTATGTCTACAGGGCAACTTGATGATGCTGGGTTTCACGTTTAATTTGGGGATTCTACCTGGAAGATCACACGTGGCAAACTTGTGCTTGCTAGAGGTGCCAAGGCTGGCAGCCTCTATCCTCTTGTAGTTGATGGGTCCTCTGTTGACCATGTTTTGTCAGTGGGTTCCATCCCACATGTATCTCTTTGCCATGCACATTTGGGCCATATGTCTTTGAAGGGAATGAAAATGCTTTCTAGTTTTTGCAATATTACTGCCCCTTGACTATGCATATTTTGATTCATGTGAGCATCGTCTTTATGGCAGATAGACTAGGAATATGCATAAGAAATCTAGTAGGATACGCATGAGTGAGCCCCTGGCATTGGTACATTCGGATGTCTGTGGGTCCATGCCTTGTCAGTCTATGGGTGGTGCAAAGTATTTTGTGACGTTCATTGACGATCTTTCGCATAAAGTCTAAGCTTACCCCATTAAGCTTAAGTCAGATGTATTGGCTGTGTTTCCGAGATGGCTTGCATTGGTTGAGAACCAGACTGAGCATAGGTTGAAATGCCTTAGGACTGAAAATGGGGGAGCATATCTTTCACGTGCATTTGAGCAACTATGTGACGAGAGGGGCATTAAGCATCAGTTGACCGCCCCCTATATCCCACCCCAGAATGGTTTGGGTGAGCGGATGAATAGAACCATCCATGAGTGTGTACGCAGTATGCTTAGCCATGCAAGCCTACCACAAAGCTTTTGGGCTAAGGCAGTCAGTACACCTGTGCATGTCATCAATAAATCACCTTCCAATGGTTTGGATTTCTAGGTTGCAGAGGAGATATGGACTGAAAAACCTCCATCTTATGCGCATCTACGTGTCTTTGGATGTGAGCCATTCTACCATGTGCCCAAGGACAAGTGAACTAAGTTGGATCCCAAGAGTGTCAAAGGCATTTTCCTTGGCTATGGAGATGCAGGCAAGATGGGTTACTACCTCTAGGATCCGCAAGTGCGAAAAGTCATCCGTAGCCATGATGTAATCTTCCATGAAGAAAAGATGCATAGGCAGCCTGAGAAGGTGGTAGAGATACGTAGAGTTATATTCCAAGAGGAGCCACGTACTCTTGCACAATTAGTTGGACAGCCTGCAGCAGTAGTTGGTACACATGGCTAGGGTGTGACATGCAGCAGAGCCTACACTGAGATGGTCTACTAGAGCTAGACATTCACCTAATCGATTTGAGCCCTCGATGCATTATATCTTGGTTACAGATGTAGGAGAGCCTCTCACCTATGATGAGGCTATGTGCAGGGGTGATAGTCACTCTTGGGAGAGGGCTATGCAGTCTGAGATGGACTCCCTGCATAAAAATATGACTTGGGATTTGGTTGCATTGCCTCATGGCAAGAAGGCTTTGCCATGCAAATGGGTATACAAGTCGAAAAGTACCCATGGGCACCCCAAGCCGTCTTATAAGGCAAGACTTGTTGCTAAGGGTCTAAACAGGAGCATGGATTTGACTTTGATGAAGTCTTTTTCCACGTGGTCAAGATGGCCACCCTATGCTTGGTTTTGGCCTTAGTCACACAGCTTGACTTGGACATGTATCAGATGGATGTCAAGACTACATTCTTGCATGGGGATTTTCATGATGAGATATACATGGAGCAGCCTAAGGGCTTTGTAGCACCTAGCAGGGAGCACCTAGTGTGCAAGTTGAAGAAAAGTCTTTATGGCTTGAAGCAGGCACCTAGGGAGTGGTATCATTAGTTTGATGCCTTTATGCAGTCACAAGGCTACAACATGAGTGCTATGGATCCATGTCTTTACACTAAGACAGCCCGTGATGGCTCATTGCTTATTTTGGTACTTTATGTGGATGATATGATGATAGCAGGGAGAGCTCATGATGAGTTGGATGCTTTTAAGTCTCAGCTAAAGAAGAGCTTTGAGATGAAGGATTTGGGACAGGCCTCTCACATTTTTGGTATGTGCATTAAGCGTGACAGGCATCAAGAACTACTCTATCTCTCACAGAGGGAGTACATTCATAAAGATCTTCAGCGTTTCCACATGCAGGACGTAAAACCTATTGGTTGTCCATTACCTTCTTATGTGAAGGTCTCACATGCCTATTTTCCACAGATAGATGAGCAAAGGGTCGAGATGGCCACGATCTCTTATGCATCAGCCGTGGGCGGTTTGATGTATGCCATGAAAGCCACTCGTCCAAATATTGTCTTTGCAGTTGGTGTTGTGGCACACTATATGGCTACACCTAGCATGGGATGCCGTGAAGGGTATCATGAGATACCTAAAAGGCACAGCAGATATGTGTATTTTCTATGGTAGCCAGGACACTAGAGTTATGGGGTACACAGACTCCGATTATGCAGAACATGCAGATAGTAGGAAGTTTACTTCTGGCTATGTATTCATCTATGTTGGAGGTGTTATCTCTTGGATGTCTAGGGTTCAGAAGTGTACGACTCTCTCTACCACGCTGAGGCTGAGTATGTTGCAGCCACTGAGGCTTGCAAGGAGGCCATATGGTTGGGCCATTCAGTTCATGACCTTGGGATTGATTGTATACCTATGCTGCATTTGGATTCTATGAGTGCTATTCAGCTAGCCAAGAATCCAGTCTTCCATGTGAAGATGAAACACATTGAGGTGAGGTATCACTTCATACGTAGGGTCGTGGAGGACAAGTCTGTTGACCTTGTCAAGATCTCCACTGACGAAAATCTTGCAAATCTACTCATGAAAACCCTCACTACTGAGCGCTTTGCCTTCCTCAGGAGATTGATGTGGGCATTGGATGAGATGACATTTTTCCTCATCCTATTGTACACGTGTACACTGTACTGTCTTTTCTTTTCCTTTTTCACTCCTCACTAGGGCATATTTGTCTTTAAGTGGGAGGTTGTTGGGGGTAAAGGTGCCTCTGCCTAGCCGCCCGTGTATTACTACACTGATAGTACCCGCTACTGCCGACTGCAGGTGGCGGACGCCCGTCACCAGCACTTTATTATTTATTATTTTAGTGGCAGTTTAAATAAAGGAAGGCCCAGTCACACATTGTGACTGTTGGAGTTCCCATTTGGTCTCTCTCTCTTTCTTGCTCTTGCTCTCTTGCCATAGCTCTTCCAAGCATGCTTGGATCCTTCTTCTCACCTTTCAAGAGAAAGCCATCCCTCATGACAAATTATATCTAGAGATAATATCTACTCTACTCTCATTAAATGCATCCCAAAAGGAGAAGCCAAAATTCAATAATTATCTTATTTGCAATGGATCTTTCTATTTCAACCATAGACTAGCTATTCCTAAGGATCCAAACTAAAGAAGCTCATTTTGCAAGAGGCTATGATAGCTCAATAGTAGGTCATTAAGGAGATCATTAAATCTTCATATATGGTTTCTTCCTTTAAGTTATTCTCACCTTGTCATTTAGGGAATTTTCCAACTTCAATGGCTTATCGTGGAGCTCTATGATCATGACTCATTCTTATCCAACTTTTGGAAGTCACTCTTCCAAGTGATAGGGACTTAGTTATGCTTTAGTATCACTTATCATCTTAGAATGGATGGAAAAATAGACCATGTAGACCAAGTAGTCAAGGTTATATTTAGGGCATACTATGAAAGAGAACTACAAAGCTATTTAATACTTACCATTGGTGGAATTTGCTTACAACAACTCTTATCGTGAAAGAATAAAGATGTCACCTTTGAAGGCATTTCATTAAGGAATGCTTACCCCCTATAAACTTCTTTGACCCTAGTATCAAGGTGGAGACTTCTAAAGCAATTGTCAAAAGAACTCAAGGTACATAGACCAAGGCCATTGCCAAGATATTAAGGTTGCCCAAGACCACCAAAAGCACTATGCTAATTCATGGAGATTCAAATGGGTTCTCAAGGAGGGTGATATGGGTTTTCTCTAGGTACAGACTAAGTAGAGTTCAATACTACTTGGATTGTACAAGAAGTTGAGCCCTCGATATTATGGACCTTATAAAATTATCCAATGTCTGGGCATCAATGCTTATAAGCTAGAGCTTCCATCCCATGTAAGCTTTGTGATGTATTTTAGATCATCTTATTAAAACCATGTCTACCTAACCCTTATCATATTCTAGATGACCAAGTTAAGACATCCAAGCAAGGACTTCTTAAGACCAAGCATATTCACAAAACAACCACGCCATCACAAAATACTTGGTGTAATAAAAGGACTACCCAAAAGAGGATGCCACATTGGTTGATAAACCCTCCCTTGTAATACCCCCAATTTGTGCCAAGATGAGACATTTTGAGTTCTTCAAGGGGAGTGAACGTAATGTCACCATTTATCTTCCACCTCCTCAAGTACTTGACCATTTGCAAAAGAATGAACCCTTAAGTCTAAAAATCTTAATTATTAAAGTACATGAATTGTACTAAAAGATTCAAAAACCCTTGAAGCTATAAATCAAACACTAATTTCCATGTTGACTAGCCATTGTGACAAGTTGTTTGTCAACACCACTCAATATGGCCAATGTTGATCAAATGCCAACACCCAAAAGCACAAAGGTACATTGGAAATGCTAATTTCCTTTAACCACAAAAAATAGAGTGATTTCCAAAACCAAAGCATGATTAATGTAGCTTAAGAAAATAAAAGAGCATTAATAAAGCTACATTGCTAAAGAATAAAGCTTTTAGTGTTTATGCTTTATATTTTTCCTTGTGTCGGAAGTTTGCCTTATGGCTTAATGTTTGCATTGAGGCAAAAAGCATAACCCCCTCTTATTACACACACATATCCCCCCTTCCTAAAACCCTAAAAAGAGGCCCTTGGAACCCCTTAAGCATTATCACATCACACACAACCTCTACTCCCAACACTCAACATCACACTCCTACACATTGATACTCAAGTAAGGAGCTTTTAGCCCCCACAAGAGGAGTGTGAAGCATTAAGCATCACCTCACCATACTTCTCTCCTTGACCAAAACATCATCAAGTGAGGAGTCTTAGCACTATTCTTGTAAACTTTGTTGCCTATTGATCTCATGGCCCCAAAATGTTATTGTTGCCACGGCTCTTGATGCGAGCAACAACATCAATATGATGCTCAAATGTTATCGTTGGCATGGCTCTTGATGCAAGCTACATCAACATCCATACTGATCTCATGGCCCCAAAATGATGCTCAAATGTTATCGTTGCCACAACTCTTGTAATGCGAGCAACAACATCAATATAAACCCAAGGAGAGAGATGGCAAACATGGCTCCATCCAACAGCAAAATTCCTACATCTCAAAACCAAATTATCATAACTCTAGCTTTTATTGGTTGCATATTGATTACTAATGTAATCTTTAAAAAGTGATTGTTCTTATATAAAAGGAAAGGTGCATTTCAACTCTTATTCTTATGCTTAAGTTGTGATGAAACTGTTGAGGTTACTTTATTATCCATATTGACCTCCTCCATTGTGCTTGTGCTATATGGAAGAGCAAATATGTTGTACTTAAGGTGTCTCTTTTGCTTTAGAGTAGGATGGCCACCATTGGTGTTGACCATCCAATCACTGTGAGTGATCCACATTTTTGTGAGAGACACCTAGCATTCATTGTAGGGATGAGAGAGGTGGTAATAAAATCGAATCCTAGTACGACATCCCTTAAAGGAGCAAAGGGTCAGTTGGTAGGTTCGAGGAGGATAACCGGCTTGCTCATCACCTTACTAATTATGTAAGATGAGGTGTGGTATCCCTTAGGACATTTGCCTAGTAGTGGATTGGTAGGCCAGATCCTAGATTCTCGATAGTTTTAATTAGCCAATGGTGTGATTGAACATTTTATTGAAGGCTATCGTATAAATAAAATTTGATTTGGTTTACAAAGGAAGAAATTTCTTTACATCTTTATTTCATTCAAAATTATTGTTTTGATGAACCACTACTAAAGGATGTAATGAACAAACATGTATGTTAAATGTAGTGTGGTAGCACTTAAATAACTAAAGAAGATCAATTGAGTGGGTGGAAAGTTGGATGACAAAGGTCCCCAAATAGGTGGATCTAATTATTTTGGTGGCTTTCTACATTGTAGAATTAGAGCAAAGCCATCATAACCACTTATATAGAAGGTTAGAACGCAAGCTAATATTGTTTTAGGAGATTGGATATGTGGGTATGCTACAACCAAAGGGTTGATGTTTTTGGAGACTGGATATGTGATTATGTTTTAGGAGACTGGAAATGTGACTATGCTACAACCAAAAGATTGATGCTTACTCCCTCACTCATTTCACAAGCTCTTGAACCAAGTGTTCTATTAGCTGCCCTCACCCATGAGTATTTACAAAGTGGCCTTTCTTAGATGGGTGTTAGATTTATGGTAGAATGACTATCCATATGACCAAGACTCCCATGTTCAACTCGGTCCACCATTCCCAAAATGGGGATTGGATATTGTTGCTCATGAAACCATGAGATTTTAGTTGACCACTAATACAAGGCCTATGAGAGTATATGAGGGATGCATTATAGTATATTAACAAAAGTAAGATTTACAAACTTGTGCACCATCTTAGTGTATTTACTTGGCCTCCATTACTTAAAAGTCGTAGCATGCATGAACTCTCCAACTTTCTTGTACTTTCAACTCGTTGTTTAAACCCCATATTTGACTATCAAATCATATTGAACTTAACTAAGGTCTACATCAAAAGAAAGCTTCATTGTCAAGCATGGGTATCATTGTTGGAGGCTTTTGGATCACTACAAATTCTAAATGAAAATAAGAGACATCTATAACAACCATACTAACCTCTTTCTTTTCAATCTCTCACGCAATCAATTTAGGACCTTAATGACATGACCTTTTGCCTTTTTAATATCTACAAAATCTCACTCTTAGTTTTCTTCTCATTCTTATTAGCCTTGTTTGTTTGAATAGTATTTGCACATTTTTACCTACTTATAGAAAAGGTACCCTTTACCCTTTTGACTAACCACTCTAACCCACTAAAGCTTTGATCTATAACACACATGATGGACCTATTTTGCAAAGATTGGTATTGTTGCAACAAAATGAAAACTAACTCAAATTACCAAGAATTGGGATTTCCTTTCATCATAAATGAAGAATAGATGCAAAACTCTAATAAAAATCAAGAAAACCATTGAGAATTGTCTACAAGCAAACTAGCTCACAAAATCTCATTTGCAACAATTAATTCTTTCTTAAGATCTTTGACCTTTGTCAGAAAAACCATCCATAGACTCACCTTCATCTATGTGTTCTTTTGCATAAGCAACACCCGGCTTATTTCTTCCTTGATACAAACGTACAAGTGTATCCTAAACATCTTAAGTTGTCAAACATGAACAAATGTCTCAAATCTATTTATAGATATGTGTGTCTGTATTGCCATATCCTATTGGTTGTGAGCCTAACTAAATCAAGCAAAGCCATTAGAAGCTTGGATAGAGTCTTCTTTTGTTAGTCTCTCTAAGACACTTTAAATAGAAATCCCTTTCTATGTACATCATAGCAACCTATTTATAGTATTTTGGCCAAGTAACATTATTGTGTGACAACCGAACAAGTTTCACTTGGGAGAGCAACATTTGCACCAACATTTATAACAAGGTGGTAATCTAGATTAGTCCAACTCACAAACCAACTAAATCAAGTATGCCAACTTCTTAACATTGCTACCCCCCTCTTTAAAAAAACCAAAAAAAAAATCTCCATGATAAGTTCATTCACTTCATTACCAACCCTCCTCACCATTTTGTCATCACCTCCATCTAGTATCCTCACTAATGCTTCATGTTACATGTAGGGATTGACAATTGCAACCTTGTACCTTCAGTTTTCTATCAATTTGTTCTCTCATTTCCATTGTGTTCCTTGTCTCCATCTCTTCTTACCACATGTTTTTTTAGTGTGCACTCTCACATCGTACCATTCGCTAAGGTGGGATCTAGAAGTGACTAAAGTGGAGCATCCATATGTGATACATGTTACTAGGCAATATCATTCAAAGTTTTAAATGTTCTCTCTCAAACAAGGCCTTCCCTTGCTACATTGACCTCATAACCAACCTTAAAGTGGAGCATCCATATGCGATACATGTTACTAGGCAATATCATTCAAAGTTTTAAATGTTCTCTCTCTCAAACAAGGCCTTCCCTTGCTACATTGACCTCAAAACCAACCTTTCAAGGTTGAATTTCCACTTCCATTAGCCCCTCTAGATTCTATTTCACCAAATAGCAATGACCCACCCTACATATTGCAACAAATACCTCCACTATTGCATTGATTAATCTATTTCTCTTCCATCCTACATTGACTACTAATGTCGACATTCCAAGTTATACAACCACCAATTGAGATATATTTCAAGTTGACATCATCTTTGCACAACCCATTTATAGCAACATTAATCATGTTATTATGTTTTGCAAGTGTCTTTTAAGGACATTCATGGTAGACCAATACAATTGGCAAGATCATGTGAATTAAAATCACAAGCACTGCCAAAGTGAAATTTCAAACCGCTCTCTCCATATTCCCACTTTCATAACTACAAATTCACAATTGACACCTTTTCTCACTTACAATGGATAGCTCCATGCAACTTATTCTCAACAACCACCATATACTAATACACAATGGCTATCAACCATAGCAATTGACCACATTATATACTCTCTATACCATATAGCACAACATATAGTAGACTGTCAAAGGCCTTACAAACAAAAATTAACATTGCCACAAACACTAACGAAAAGATAAAAGAGCTTGCTTAGTACTCACAACAATGCAAACGGAGCAAAATGAACCCAGATCAAACATCTATTGATACCAAGCCCTACATGCTTTTCTACAATACTAGCCAACCTACAAATACTCAATGAATCTCATTCCAATTGAACAAGATGAAGCCAAGGGAGTTGATAACTCTACCCAAGAAGCCAAAGCCCGCTCTAATAGCAAATATTTGGATTTAATTGCAAGAATACACACATACAACTTGGCAAGAAAAAAGTTTCAGAGTACACAATATAGTGTATTGAGAAGTAGCAATGTAGAATATTTACAAAACTAAGTCTGCCTTAAGAGTGAATGGGAATGTTTACAAAATTGTGGGACAAAACCTCCTAGTGAAGGAAAAAAATGCCTTGATTGTCATAAGTGTGTTCACACTTATCACAAGCAAAATATACTCACATCAACGATGTCAAGGAGTCTACTTAGAATCATGACAACGGATGGACAATTAGGCTGCAGATTGGGTTAGCCAAATGCATCCGTACTTGGCAAGTTTCACACCTTGAAATGACCATAGGTGGTGGTCAGCACATGAGGCGTGTAATGATTTGGCCAACTTCCAAATTATAAGAAGAGTTTTGGATCATACAAACCCACCCCAATATTTTGCTTACCGCTCTAGCCTGTATAGTAATCACTCTGCTAACAGAAGTAAGATTTACAGTACACTGCAGCACTGTAGTGCATTTACATGACCCCCATATCTTGGAAGTATCCACATGCATGAACCCTCCAGGTTCCCTGTACTTTCTATTCATTGATCAGACCTCAGATTGACTGCCGGATCATACTAAGACTAACTGAGATTTACAGCAAAAGAGAGCCACCTTGTTTGTCAAGCATGAATATTCCTGTCTCAAGCTTTAGACTTACTAACAGAGGACCCACATTGGATTTTTACCACAAAATCTGGGTCCACAGGTATTGCCACCAGTCTAGTTTGACTCAAGAGGGAAAACAGAACTATCATACGATGGGAAGCAGCAAAGCTGCAAACAATCAGTCTTGCTGCAGTCAAAAGGATTAAGGCCAAACCTTTCAACCAGAAGCAGCCAGCATGTCTTGAAGCAACTTGAAAATCTTTGTCCATGTCCTGTAAAGTGACTTCAGACCACACCATAGAACAGACAAAAACTACACCACCAGAATCTGAGAGTTACTACACTTGTAGTTCCTTCACCCACTTTTCCAGGACAAGGTCGGAATAGTTTTTAGATGTACCTTTCTTCTCTCAAGACACAATGCAGTAATCCAAAGACTGCGACTTCAGGTAGCAAGACATGGATCACTATGACACCGCACTAAGAGCTTGCCTCATAGTTACGGTTTAACTGTAGAGTGAGAGAGCTTCCAAGCATCTCAAAAGCTGCAGGATCCTTCCTGATTGATCCCTGTATAAGTATGACAAGGGAGCCAGTGGCTTATTGAAACCAAAGGATTCCCTTATGCGTATAAGTATGACAAGGGAGCCAGTGGCTTATTGAAACCAAAGGATTCCCTTATGCAGAGTACTTTAACTCCCACTAAAGGCGCACAGAATGGGCTTTAAAATATATTGCATTTCTTCCCGAAAGCAACCTAGACAGCTTAATCCAGGGCAATCAAAATGCACAAGGGAGGGACATATACCTCTGTTGTAAAATTCAATCAGCCACATGTAAGAGATGCACAAGCTCATGATGCATCTATAGCCAGAAGTTTCCATGGTGCTTCAGAAACCAATAGCAAATCAAGATCCAAAATTGACTGCAATATCCAGACTGCCCATGCATTTTTGAGTTGTTTAGAAAATGGTAGTGACTCAGCCTTTACCCACCATCAAATGCTACCTTCTAGCAAGTGCCCTCCCTCTGCAGTCACGCAAAGGCAGAGGAAGGCTAACACCATTACTGATTGCAAGGCTCAATAGATCTGGATCCTCAGGCTTGCAGATGGGTAAGGACTCTGAAAAGTGCATAACAACATCCATAACTGATTTGGAGGAGGTATCCTGACCTTTTAATTTCTCAGGTGGCTGTACATCGACCAGAACATCTACATGATTAGGACAAGTCTCTCGATTATGGCTTCCCTTAATAGCATTGGCTCTGCAAAGTTTCTGTTCTGCAGACACAGCAGCAGCAGGAAGGTTTTCTATTTCCTTGGAAACACAACGGAACTGTGCTTCTGAAATTGTGTCTAGAGCTTGTGCTTTGCCTGTAGCTCTGACTGTACCATTTAGAGATCTATTCACCTTACCAATTTGTTGAAAACCCTTCATCTTCTGAACTGATAAAACTGCAGGATGCTCTTTCTCAAATGGACGTTTTCTTGTGTCAGGAACAGGAAATCTGAATACTTCAAAGGGTGTCAGAGGTTTGTATGCCTCGGTCACTTCCTTGATATTTGCCTCTTTGTGAGATGGGGCCTCAGGAACTTCCTTGGCTTTAAACTCATTGTGAGATGGGATAGGCACATTCAATGAAATAACCCTGTCCCGCATCAGCTCAGGGTTTTCCTCTTTGCTACCAAATGACTTTTTCTGGTTAGATGTCAACATGCCCTGCACCTGTGCAGTCTTCTCCACATTGTTCATAACACTATTGTGATGCCCAACAATGCCACTGCAACCTACAGTACCACTTAGGTGGCCATCAATATCTGAAGTAGATGGCTGATCTGCATTTTTCAGAGGCCAGGGATTACAAATTTCAGGTCCTTCCTCTGAGCCAGGCTCACTCCTAGGATCTATTGCAGCAGGTTTGGCAAGGTCTGCACTTCCTCCTGCTGAAACGGGTCTGACCTTGGCCACATCTGCCTTTCTACGGGATTTAGTTGGGGTAGATGCAGCCTCAGCTACAGTTTTCTTCCTTGGGGTTCTTCTTGGAGACGTCTTGTCAATTTGACAAGACACATATTCCAATATGCGGAAAGAAGGAGTCTGCAAAACAGAGCCGTGTGCAATGTCCATAGGCTTTGGGCACGCTTCTTCCTTCTTGGTGCCTGAACAGACATTGTCGGGTCGCACAACATCAGCTTCATCAATCTGAAGAGGGGGACAAGCATGATGACCGAGCAGCTTCCCAAATCCCAAATCCGTTTGTGACTGTGTGATAACCCCGGAACCGAAAAGGTTTGAGAAGGGCAGTTTCCATGCTTCTTTGCAGCTGTCTAGGGAAGGCTGGGACTGGGAACGATCACTCTCAAATGCAGGATTGTAGCTATCAGCCTCCACCTCCATTTGCGTGTCAGGCGATGCAAACTCCAAAGGTCCCTGTAACCCGAAAACAGTAGTTCGAGGGAACTCCTCCTCCTCCTCTTCTTCTTCTTCTTTTTCTCCTTCTTCTTCTTCTCTGCGTTCGTCCTCTTGCAGTCGTTCTCTTTGACACATGCGTTCTTTGTTTCTATGTCCCTTTTCCCTCTCTTCTCCTTCTTCTTGTTCTTCTTCGACTTCTTCTACTTCCTCTACGTTATTATCTTCTTCTTCTTCTTCACTCTCGAAAACCTCCTCCTCTTCCTCAAACCTGCACAGACCTAAGTTCTGCGATGAAGCACGGAGAGGATGCTGTTGTGAAGGCGTAAAGGTGTCGCCTGGCTTGTGAGGATCATCCCACCCGGGAATGTGGTTTAGAATCTCTTCTTGCGAAGAAGAAACCACGCACTCTGGTAGGATGAAACCGTAGGGATCCTCTCCCTTCATCGGGGCAAACTTCAGAGCCAGCCTTCAACGCATTTTCACTGAACAAACACACATACACATACACACACACACACACAGACTTATATATTTTTTATTTAAAAAGAAAAAATTACGAAAAAAAAAGAGAGAAATGAACCGCCCTTTTCATTTCTAAGAAGTGGCACATAAGCTGTGCCTTGTGCTTGCTCGTAGGTCGCGTAGATGACCACAACTGTGCACGGCCTTTTAACTACACAAAAGGTGCTGTCTGTAGAAGTTGCAGTTTCCCTAAAGGAGCCTGCGCATGCACAAGACGGATGCAGATAGTGGCAATGTTCGTTATTTTGCAATGTCTACTTTCGTTTTCTTTAGGCAAGTAATTTAAATCATTCCCTATTAACAGGTGTATGAAACCATGCATTTTACCACAGTAGATGCGAGGAGAACACAGACTCTCCCCGCAATCATACTGTAGATGCCAAGAATATTCTACTCAATATCATCAAAGGATAAACCATTGTCGCTCCACACATGACCAAGACCATGGTTGGTCATGTGCATGGGCTTTCAAATGAGGAACCACAAGGCCAAAAAGTGGCCTGTGGCAGGCCCTTTATAACATGGGTAGTTTAATTGCAACTCTGCCATCAACACCGCTAAGTACATGTGTTGCCGCCTCAACCATGGTATAATTGGCCATGTGGTATGTCAAGCTTGGCACATGTCGAGAACAACCATGTGTGAAGCATCAAAAGAGGGATTTGTTGGGGGTTAAAGGATATTATGCCTAGCCGCCTATATTTACTTGTACTTACCGCCTGCCACTTGTACATTACAAGCAGCGGCCACTCATCATTGTCACTTTATTCCTTATTCTTACTATGATAATAAAATAAGTTCTTACTATGATAATAGAATAAGGGAAGGCAAGTCACACATTGTGACTATTGGAGTTCCCACACACCAATCTCTCTTCTTTGCTTGAACCTCCATAGTTCTTGCTTCCGCTCATGCTTCTACTATTGCTCCACCTTTCAACTGATATCAAGGCAGGCCTTCAAGAAGCTCCATTAGTCTTTGCTTCATAGCCCAGAAAGAGAGCTTCACTTCAAGATTTCATGGATGCCCCAACCCTTCTCTCCCGAGGTATGTTTTGACTTCCCTCTTCATCAAGGCTTGTTCCTAGCATTTTTCCGGACTTTCCAAGGGTCAATTTAGCATTGATCACTGATCATTAAGGTGAAAAGCAACAAGAGAAGGCCCAAGATTAGCCATCACAATTTGCTCTAATTTTTAGCCCCTATTCTCTACATTAGTCCACCTCTCCAACTTGTGCTCTTGCTCTTGGGTGCTCCTCCTATTCTTTGGTATTGCTCGTGGCATTGGAGGCTTGATTTTGAGCTCCATTTGAAGAGTTATTACTTAGCCATTCTCTCATAGTTTGGTATAAGTATGTTATAATACCCTATGGACAGCATACATTGAGTTCCATAATGCTTATGTGATGCTTATGAAATTGTATTTTGATGCTTGGATGTTGGTTTGATGCTTGGGCAAGCTTCTTGGATTGTTTAGACTCAAATAGCTTAGCACTTGAACATTTCTTTATTGTAGCAAAGTTTGGATAATAAGCATTCATTGTGAAGGTCTATGCAATGCATGCCTATAAGTGCTTTAGGGATTCTACATATATGTATTAATACTTGGCATTGATGTTTATATCCAAATATGCTTATGATGAGCTTAGAGCTGCATATTTGAGCTCAATTGAATGCATTTAGCAATGGCTCATTGATACTGTGACTCGCGAATCGAAGGCCTATTGTTTGTATATGCTCTCGAATGTATTGGATTCATGTCTTTCGGTATTTGAATGCTATGTACTTGATGTATCGAGCTTTGTTGTGCTCTTTTTTAGATTTGGTTCCAATAGGAGCCATTTGTATTTAAATTGCAAAGCTTAGTTCTTTGGATCAATGGGAGACTCTTTTATGCTCTCTTAGTTTAAGCATATACTATTCATTGTAGAGATTCATGACTACAGACTAATTTGCTTTTGAGCTTGGATACCTTGTACCTATCATTGTCGATGGGTTGTTATTGGTGGATACATGCTTGATATGCATTGTTGTATGCATCTATGTATCTAACGCCTTGGATGTCTTGCAGTACTTTGTGATTTATGCTTTGTCTTGCACTACTAGTTGGACTATATATCCTAGTTACTATCCAGATATTCCTAGCGATGGAAGCTTGCCCCTTTTGGTCATTTTCCTACAGATGTGCAATCATTTACTACAACTTTATAAACAAGCCATGCTAAAAATTATTTTTGAGTAGTTTCTTTAATAGTAGATGCTTTGTTTGAGCAATGTAGTGCTTCTTACTTGTGGATAGCCATGTGCTACCTCAGTCTCTTCCATATTATACTCTCTTTGGCTAAATTTTGGGGTTGATTTGTAGTTATACAACATCACGTACTCTATTCAATTTTGTACATATAATGGCAAGTCCTTTAAATGCCTCTAACGACAATGCTATCTTCAACATAGAGAAGTTGGATGGCAACAACTTCCAATATTGGAAGACTCAAATATAGTAGGTATTGGTGCAAAAGAAGTAAGTTAGGCCATTAAAAGCCAAGGGTATAAAGCTAGAAAATTGGGATAGAGATGATGTTAGGGGTAAAGATACCTATGCCTATGCCACCCTATATTTACTTCACACATTATTACAACACACTTGTATACTATAGGTAGTAGGTGCCCATGACTACCATTTTATTCTTCATTCTTTCAATGAATATTGAATAAGAGAAGGCCGGTCACACATTGTAACTATTGGAGTTGTCACATATGATATCTCTCTCTCTTGCTCTCTTGCTCCATTTACCATAGCTCTTGTTTTACTCTTGCTTTTATTTTTATGCTTCTACTCAATCTCTACCTTTCAACTAATATTAGAGTGGGCATTGGAGGATCTTATTCATCCTTTACTTCAGCCCAAATTCAAAGCTTTATATCAAGGTTTTATGGAATCCATTGTTTCTTCCTCTCTCGAGATATACATTGAGTCTTCCCTTCTCCTAGCTTGTTCCAACTTGCTCTCAAACTTGTCAACAAGCTTCCCAAGGCTTACCTAAGCCTTGTTGAGTGCTTACTGAGCTAAGAAGTAACCATTCTATCTATTTTGAGTGGATACAAAGCATGTTACAAAAGTAGATAGCTATGATACTTTGATATCACTTTCATATTTTTGCCATAACTTTTACATACAATATTAGATTAAGGTGTTCTATAGCTAGAAACAAAGAGCACAATGAGAGATATAGATCTAAGAACTCATAAAGTTGATTCTTGTAGTTTTTAATTCATTGTTTTATATATAACACAATAGTTATAGTTTGGATAGCAAGCAACCGATTGGTTTATACTCTACTAATACTTATGGGGAATGTTTGTAATGCCCGGATAATGCATTGATACTTTGGAAAGGGTTTTTGACTTATTAGAGCTTGATTAACTCAATCATTGAAGTGTTTATTATTGTAATAACAGTTTGAATCACATGTATATAATAGTGAGTTTCATGCTTTGAATGCCTATTGTGCCTACATGGTATTTTGAGTATGCTACATGTCTAGGGTGATGTTTAGCATTGATGTATGAGCTTGGATATGATTATAAAATGCTTTAGCACTTGGATTTGATCTATATTTGATGTACTTGGGCTTTGGTTAGTTGCTTTGAGCTTCCATGCTTACTCACTTATTATGAGTGTTGAAGCTTCATTGGACACTTATGCTTCCAAATGTATTTAAGATGTGCTTAGGCTTCCAAAATACTTGGATATATATGGTTTGCGCTTTGCTTGCTCACTTTGCATTCTGGATTTAATTCTAGTGAAATACGCTTGTACTTTCTTGGCAAAGCTTGGTTCTTTGAGATGGTGGGACTCTTGGCTCATGTATATATTCTCTTATATACTATTAGATGTAGTTATTCTTGCTTGTGGGCTAATTTGATTCCATATGCTTTGGAAACTTGAAACGTATCCAAACTTAAATTCCTTTAGGATGGGTAGTGTTTGGTAGTCGTCTAGAAATCGATCCTAGTCACCACCATCCATGCCAAAACTTTTAGCATTTGGGTTTAGGTGACTAGGTGATTCCTGGGTCTACCTCACATACGAAGTGTGTGGACTCATCCCATGAGGATCGACCTATAAGTTCCTAATACACAACTACGGTCACTAACAATAGTCTAACATCGAGCTTAAGGTAAATGCATTTTGCAAATCACCCAAGTTCGAAGAAAGCAAGCACTGCACTTGGTTCAATGAGAGTGAGAAACAAGGGGGAGTTATGCATCAACTCCTCTACCCATAAGACATAGTTTCACACGAGTCCCCCTAAAGCGATAAATGCTTACTAGTTCTAGGATTGACTAATAGAAAGGTCTCAACTTAATGGTCCTTATTGTAAGTTTGGGAAAAGCCATTTGGCTAACTAGGTCCACCCAGCCATATGGCGATTCCATCGAAAAATCATCAATTTGCTTCTCTCTGAGACATATTTTAGTGTTCTACATAAGGTATACTACCTTACTATTTATAACATATAAAAATGGTTTTCTTAATTAATGTTCACACTTAGTTTCTTGTCACACCCTTAGTTTATGTACACTAGGCAATCCATTGAAAAATAAATGTTCTTGATTTTCCTTATTTCCATATATACAATCGCTCCAAGAGCAAATCAACCCATAACCCAAGTTCCACCCTTGCCTTGTTTTTCTTGGCCTTCCAATGCCAAACCATGTTGGGCTCGTATAGGCTTCCAACCCTAAGTTTGAGATTATAACTCATACCAAAGCTTCATTGTTTCTCATGTGCCATAAAGGTAAACCTTTCTATATGGAGGAGCAAAACGTACTCATATACCTTTGGGTGAGGAGTAACCAAGGTGGCCCTAGGGATGGCAACACACCTCATTCCCATTTGGTTTCTCAAGCCATGGATGTAATTAGTATGAATTTTATTATATTTAAAGGCAATCACAAAAAATAGACAATTTTTAAATTAATCTTAAAAAACATAAAATTTCCATGAATTCACAATATAAGTTTGTTTTGTGCGATATCATGTATTTAGGCTTTCATACACATAAATGCATCATTTTCTTTCTTTCCCTTTCAAAATTAGAATCAAATATCCTAGACTTCTTTTCCCACCCATGTGTGTGAATACACTTTATTCTTTATTTCACTATTTGTGAAAACAATCCAATCATTATTGATATGTGTGAACAATCCCTAATGAACATACTTAAAACTCATGCATGTGAAAGCACCTTATTAAAATACCAAGATCTAAACTAAAAAAAGAAGCATTATTTTTTACCATTAAAGATACTACTTAAATTTACACAATAATTAAATAATGCTGAACATTTGCATTTTAATTTACAAGAAAAATTAAGTTTATAATTTCAAAAACTAATTAGAATTTCCTAACGTAGGTATTAATAATATTTTTATGCAAATTCATGGCGTTTGCTAGCAATTTAAGAATCTTAAACTAATTTTTCTAATTAAATTTTAAAATAATATTTTTAATTAATAATTCTAATTTCTAATATGATTTATTTTAATCTTTTTTATATTTTTCAAATTTTTAGTATTATTTTAACTATATTTTTTATTTTTAAAATATAAAAATAACATAAATACTATTTTATTAATTTGTAAATAAGTTTCTACTAATTAAGATAAATAAAAGCTAATTTCTAATCATAGAATTAATTTTAATTTAAATCTTATTTTTTTTAAATTTTAACTTTACTTCATTTCATAAAAATTAAATATTAAATTTAAATTTAAATTTTCTAAAAAATTAGAGATTATTTTAATTATTTAATAATAATAAATATTTAGATATTATACTTAGGTTGTATTGATAGAGCTCAATTGTTGATATTATGACTGTTTAAGGATCTCGATATATTAATGCGTTGATGAGGGACCATTGCGCATAATAAGGATAAGAAAAAGAAGGGTTTTCGAAGAAGGGGATGGCATATGAATAGCCTTTAACTTCATTGTGTAGAATTTCCTCAACTCTAACTCACGTTCATTGCTCTCTCACTCACTCATAAGAGATGATTGCTCATCATTGTGTGTTCAAAATGAGAAGAGTGGCCCTTCCTTTATATAGCTTTAGAGGAGAGCGAGGGGGGAAAGGGGGGGTATCTTTTTACAAGCTTATGGAATAAGGGGACTAATTTTGTTTTATTATAAAAGGATTTTCTATTGTTTTTTGTAAAAATAGAATTGTTGATTAGTTTATTTCGAACTTTTTATGTGCATAAGAAGGACAAGAAAAAGAAGGCTTTTCGAAGAAGGGGATGGTGCCCTAATAGTCTTTAGCTTCCTCATGTAAAGTTTCCTCACCTCTAACTCACGTTTATCGCTTCCTCACTCACTCACAAGAGGTGACTTCTTGTCATTGTGTGTTCAAAATGAGAAGAGTAACCATCCTTTATATAGTTTTGGGGGGGGGGGGGGGGGGGGGGGGGGGGTTTGTTGGGGAGAGGGGCAGGGTGTCTTTTTACGAGCTTGTGGAATAAGGTGACTGTTATAATTTTTAAATTTTTATAAAAATAAAAAATATTTATTACTTTATTTCAAAATTTTAACTTGTATTTTCGTCTTATATGAGTTAATATTAAGGCCTTATATTTTTTAAAAAGAAAAAACTAAGGGGAAAGGAGGGTGAAAGGGAGGGGGGGAACACTAGAGGGAAGGCATACAATGTGAACTGTGTATTGTATGACAACACTCTCACCCTTTTTCCCTTTTGCCTTTTACTCCCCTCTTAGCTATAACCTAAGTCTTTTTTTTCTTTTTAAAAATTATTAATTAATATATTTCTCTCTCTTTTTATAAGAATATATAAATGGGATATTTTCTTTTTTATATTGATTTATTTTATCAATTGCATCATTTAAATGTTTATTTCAAACATCATGAAACTTTAGGATGTAATCAAAGACCATTTTCATTATTTTTTAGTAAGATTTAAAAAAAATCTATAATTGATTAAAAAATTTCTTAAAATTCCTTATAAGTTGACAAAATTACCCAAAAATTTATGAAAGTTCTCTTATCCACAAAATAAATAAATAAATTTAGTATTTTAGTATGTAAATTTTAAAGTATAAATCCTTAAAAAATAAAATTAACTTATTTTTATTTAAAATATATAAATTTTTTAATTAATACATTACAATTTTATTTTTTGTCTCAAAAAATACTATTTGACTTATTTTGGTCAAATTCAAATGGCAAATCAAAAATATTCCCTTGTAAATATTCTCGGGGATATTACATTCTCTTATGCTTAGAGAAATCAAGAATATCCTCATCTCGAGAGAGACTCAGGATGTTCTTTCAAAAGGATAAATTCTTCTATCCAAGTTGCATCTACTTCTGGGAAGTCCTTCTACAGAATCAAATATTCTCATAAGGTATGATTTTTCAAGGGTTTTTGCTTGATTTCCAGGATTCTCTCGAGTTGGACTTCTAGAATTCCTCGAGTTAGAATTACAACTTCTTCATCTCATCAAGTATGTGTTTGGGGTTGGGAATAAAGGATTTGAGTAGACTAATATGAAATACATTGTGGATCTTAAGATGAGGAGGCAAGGCTAGTTTATATGTATGAGTTCCAAGGCACTTTATGATCTTATAAGGTCCACAGTATGTAGGACTAACTTTTTGAATTTTCCAAGAGATAGGGAGCCTTTTTTTGGGTCAAACCATTAGGAAAACCATGTCCCTTTCTTAAAGGTTTGATTGGTCCTTTTTGGATTAGTGTAGGCCTTTTGTTGATCTTGTGCAACCTTTATGTCATGTCAAATTGCCTTGACTTGCTCTTACATGTCATATAGCATCATTTTTTAGGCTTTTACTTTTATGGATGGATTGGAGAAGTAAAGAGATGAAAAGTATTGCTACCCATATAATGCTTGAAAGGGAGTTATTCCAATGCTTTATTGGAAGGAAGCATTGTAGGTGTATTCGACCAATGATAGTTACTCAATCCACTTCTTTGGCTCTCTATTACAATAGGCTCTTAGAATATCGTCAAAGACTTGGTTCACTCTTTTGGTTTGCCATCAGTTGTGGATAGTAGGTTGCTTTCAAATATATTAGACTTGTGATGGCTTGAAATAGGCTAGTCCAAAGCTTGGAGGTAAACATAGCGGTACAATCACTAATGATCCTTTTTTTGGGAGCCCATGTATATGGAATATATCCTTGATGAAGATTCTTGCAATATCAAAGGCTTTATGGGTTGTCTTTATTGGAATAGCATGAGCTACTTTGGTAAGCATGTCTACTATTACCACGATAGAATCATAACCTAATTGAAGAGTGTGTAAGCCAACTATAAAGTCCATATTGATGTATTCCCATTATATCTAGGGAATATAAAAAGGGTGTAGTTCACCAGGAAGCTTGGCCCACTCGGCCTTGACCCTTTGACAGCTTAAACATTGCATCATATATCTAAGGACATTTGCTTTCATTCCAGCCTAATATATAGCTCCTTCTAACTACATTTAGGGTTTTGGCATACCCCGGATGTCTAGCTATCGGGTTAAAGCTGTAAAATAGAGTAGTACTCTATTCAATCCATCTTTTTCTAGTTTTTCCAGGTTTGTTTTTTAGGGCAAAATCTTTTAGGAAGGGATGGATCGTAAGAAGCTGGGAATAAGGATTTAGTGTAAATAATATTGATATTATGCCATGTCACACTGACATTGGTATAAAAGGAGAGGTGTAGAGCATGGAAAGGGATACCTTCAAGAAAGTTAAGCTTGGTCCATTTTTTCTGATTGTGTGTCCTCTTATGAGATCATATTGTTTCTTGATTTGTGTGCCGTCGTTCAAGGTATTGATAGTTCCTCTTTCCATCTCCTCATAGAAGGCATGATCCTCTTTCTTTTCTAGTCTTGCAAGGAAATAGGCACGATCACCGGCTCCTCAACCTACTCCCCTTCCTTGCCCACAATTGTTGAAGTTGTCCCTTGCTAGATTGTGAGGATGGTTAGCATTATTTATACAAATGGGACACTAAGCCCTAAAGTGGCCTAATTAGTTACATTTCAAGCATTGTGGTTGAGCTCCAGGGTTGGGATTTCCAGGATGGAGGTTGTTGTTGTTTTGATCATTAGGGCAATTATTGACAAGATTGAGGTAGCCCCAATTCCGATTTCCCATTTGGAGATTAACTCTAGTTCTCTTTGGGTAGGGAAATCTATAATGTTTGGATAGAAGGGGATAGGGTGGAAGTCTCTTCTCGGAAAAGATTTCATCAAAGGCTGAGCTATAAGCAATGTGTCTTCCAAGTTTCAAGGTTTCATGGACTTAAGTTGCCCATCCAAAGGTGTGTTCATGCCTTGACAAAAACATGCTACTTACTGTCTCATAGTCATCTCAGGGATGTACTTCAAAAGGAAGATGCAATGGGAGTAATACCCTTCCATTGTTAGCCCTTGTTGCCTTAGGTTGAGAAACTCATCCATTTTATGAATCTCATAGGCCAAAGATAGGTATCTTTCCTAGACACTTGTCTTGATTTGTTCCTAGGTTTGGGATGACTCAGAGACAACTTTGTCTCAACACCATTGTTTCCACCATGATCAAGCTTCACTAGTGAGGCATAATTGTGCAATCATAGCTTGATTGGCTATACTTGCATTAGTGGTAGAATAATAATCTTCCATTTGTTCAATCCAAGTTTTAACATTTGTTTCAACCTTTATGCCTTCGCCATCAAACTCTAGTGGTTTAACTTGTTTTAATAGAAATTTCTTTTCTTGTTGATTGATTGATGAAACTGATGGTGGGGGGTACTTGAAAGATATAGGCCAACCTTAGTAACCTTAGACAAGATTATTCATGACAAGATATTTTTACAACATCCAAAGCTCAAGTTTCATTACTTCCAATATGTACAATATGTAGCTTTATGAAGAGAGCTTTTTGATACATTTGAACAAGGATTTAGTCATGAAATTTGGATACAAGTATCTCTTTGTACAAAGGCGTCTTTCCATGGACTAAAAGGAAGTGATAATGGCTTGGTTGTTTAGGAAATCCTTTGATGATGAGGACATTTTGTTTTAGACTACCTAGGTAAGCTATCCTATTCGGGGATAGAACATTAGTAACTCAATTATAGACATAACAGTCTTGATGTGTTGGGGGTAAAGGCGTATGTGTTTAGCCGCCTGTGTATTACTACACTAACAATACTTGAGCACTTGTACACTGCAGGTGGCGAGTTCCTATCACTATCACTTCATTGTTTATTTTTTCAGTGGCATTTGAATAATGGGAAGGCTAATCACACACTGATGAAGTTCCCACATCTTGTGTGTGTGCCTCTTTCTCTCTCTCTCTTGCTCTTGCTCTTGCTCTTGCTCCTTCCACCATAGCTCTTGCTTTCGCTCGTATGCTTCTACTTTGAGCTCACTCCCTTCAACTAGTATTAGAGCCATCTTCTCTGAGAGCTTGAGCCCACTCGGCATTGCTTCATCAACTTCCATTCGGATACCTACAGTTAACAGGTTTCATTGGTAGCCATAGCTTCACCTCTTGAGGTTTGTATTGATCTTCCATTGCTCCATTCCTCAGGACCTCTTGAGGCTCGATCTAGGACCTTGTTAGAGGTGAGGTTTTGGGCCCTACTATGGGCAGCACAGACAATAGCCCCTCCATCATCAGTTGACATGTTTGCGCTTGTTTGGGTAGTATATTCTCTCGATAGTTTGGGCACATCTCCTACCTCTCGTTTGGCATTTACAACTTGAATGGCTCTTGGGAAATCACCCTAGGCACCCCGACATTGGTTATTGGCTCTTGGGATTTGATTTGAGCCTTCCCACTTTAGCCATTGACTATGTATTCATAGTAGTTTATTGTATACTGCATGTGCACATCAAGTATGGAGCTTGTCTTTACCTATGTGATGCTCTCAAGGCTTAACATTGATGCCCAAATGTTAGCTGGATGCTTTTAGGCTTTGAATGACCTCTCATTAGCTCATTTTTTATTGTCATATCACTGATGTTCACAGTGGAGAGCAAGTAGTTGTTTGATATAGATTATTGTAATTACACTTTGAAGCTACTCAGGTACCACATATCGGAAGTACCGACATATTGGTTGTCATGTATGCCTATGGATATGCTTATGACATGCTCTTAAGTTGAGATTGGAGCTTGGATGCTATGGCATTAGTTATCATTCTTGTCTTTGGGTGCTAATGGATGCTATAGTCAAAGTCTTAAAGTATATATTGAATTTATGCTTCCGAATGTAGGCTCTATGGATCTTGGATGTTTGGATGTCATAATCATGATGTTCTGAGCTATCATTCTTGTCTTCGGATGCTAATTGGATGCTAAAGTCAAAGTCTTGAAGTACATATTGAATTTATGGTCTGACATTAGTATCATTCTTGAAGTATATATTGAATTTATGCTTTTGAATGTATGCCCTATGGATCTTGAATGTTTGGATGTCATAATCATGATGTTCTGAGCTTTGCTTGCTCATTTTGCATTTGACTTTTACTTCATTGGGAGCTATTTGGTTTTATGTATTGAGTCACTTTGACACTTGGATGTACTAGAGAGCATTTGGTCTATGCAGTTGAGCTTGAGCTTATTACAGTGAGATAGTGGGACTCATTGTGACATGTACATGCTCTCTTGGTATTTATTAGATGTAATTACCCTATAGTGGGCTGATTTGATCTCTTATCCTAGACTTGGCACTTATGTATGTTAGGGTGTTGTCAGTGGTATTTATATGCTTTTAGGTTATATATTGAGATTTGCTCATTGGGTTATGTGTTTGGCAGTTCTCTTCATTTACCCTTGAGACCTACCATGTGCATGACGTCTCTACCTCTTGCATATATGGTTTCTGACACACTGCAATTATGATAGTCTTTAGTGCCGATTGTTCCTAGCTTCTTCCCTCTTGGTTGCTCACAATTGATTGTTGACATATTACTGCAATTTATTACAACAACCTATAATTTTAGTTTTATGCATTCTCTTTTAGGACAGTCACCTGTACTTGACAGTTTCTTGACTATACTTCGTGGATAGCTCATTATTTTGTCAACACCTCTTGTTTTCGACTTGATTTAGCAGTGGTTTTGGGGTTAATTTGTAGGATATTACAGTAGCCCATCTTGCCCTTATGTGCACTTGCTTGAGCTCATTATGGCTAGTGGTTCTCATGACAATGTTATCTTCAATATTGAGAAACTAGATGGGACTAATTATAGCTATTGGAAAACCCAGATGTGGCAAGTTTTAGTGCAAAAATTACAGGTTAGACCACTCAAAAAGGAGGTGCCCAACCCAAAGACATTGTAGTTGAGGATTGGATGAATTGGATGAGCTATGCAATTCCACAATAATTTTATTACTCTCTAAGCAGGTTCACTACAATGTAGTAACTGGACATTAGACTACATATGAGCTTTGGACACAAATTAAGAATCTTTATAACAAGCATAGTCCTACCTCTTAGATGTACTGGCTGAAATAGTTGATGGACCTTTTCACATGAAGGAAGAAACTTCTATGTCTGCACACTTGAATGAGTTTCACTCCATCATCAACCATTTAACTTTGCAAGAGATTGAGTTCAAGGATACTTGCATCCTCTAGTTCTACTTGGTACTCTACATGAGTCATGGGATACTTTTCGTATGGCTCTCTATGCTAGGGATGTGCTAAAATTACAAGTTATTGAGAGTATCTTCTTGACAAAAAAGGTGAATCAAAAGAATGTGGATGCTTCCCTACGTCACATGCATTGACTGTGAGAGGCCAGTAGGATGGAAAGGGCCGTGATAGAGACTCTAATAGTCTCAGTTTCTTAGGACACATGGATAGTCTTGCAGTAAGTCCCATAGCCATGTGTCTGGTCTTACTTGTCATTATTATGGGAATGTACTTCATATTTGATCATAGTGCCACAAAATGCGTGAAGACAAGTGCAAGGAAAAGGGAAAGGATAAAGTGCAGGACAAGAATGATGATAGTACCATTGTGCCTAGCAAGTCTAGTGTCAAGATTGAGGAGATTAATGTAATGCACCCTAATATATCTAATCATCTTATATGGTAGTTTCTTTTTTGGATGCTTCATAGTAGAGCTAGCTGATGCTTTGATAGGCTATACTTAGTATTGATTGATATATTTATGGGCTTCCTTTCATGTGATCCTCATACAGAGTGGTTTCACTCCTATCACATTATGACTAGATCTGTACATTTGGGTAATGACCTAGCATTGGAGATAGTTGGTATTGGTGATGTCCAATTGTGTTTTGGTTCATGCAGCATGTTCACTCTTCATGATGTACATCATGTACCGGCTCTCACGAAGAGCCCTATCTCTGCTAGCACCTTGGATGATGCAAGTTATATTATCTCTTTTGGTGATTCCTCATAGAAGATTACTTGTGGGAATCTTGTTATTGCACATGGTGCTAAGTCTAGTATCCTCCCTATCCTTTACTTGTATCGGGATTAGTTAACCATGTCTTGGCTATGGCTATAGTTTCACATGTATCTTTTTGGTATCGTCACCTTGGGTACATGTCTTTGAAAGTAATGAAAATACTTACTAGTTTGTAGTATCTTTTGCCCCTAGATTATTAGTGTTTTGAGTCTTGTGATCATTGTTTATATGGCAGGAAAACACATAGTATACGTAAGAAGTCTGGCATGAAGCACATGGGTGAGTCTTTGGCTCTTTTTTATTTGGATGTATGTGGTCCCATGCCCTATCAATTGCTAGGTGGTGTGAAGTACTTTATCACATTCATTGATGATTACTCACATAGGTCTGGGCTTGCCCTATTAAGTAGAAATTAGATGTCTTTTCTACATTTCAACATTGGCTTGCTCTTGTTGAGAACCAATTTGAGTATAGGGTGAAATGCCTTAAGCCAGATAATGAGGATGAGTACGTCTCAAAAGCTTTTGAGCAATTTTGCTAAGAGTGGGGTATTAAGCATCAGCTGACCATCCCCTACACCCCTCTTTAGAATGGTATTGTCGAATACATGAACAAGACAATTTAGGAGAGAGTTCGTAGTATGCTTAGCCAGACATGCTTATCCGTGTACTTTTGGGTTAAGGTCATTATTACTACTATACACTTGATCAAACGGTCCCCTTGCATTGCTATTGACTTCTAAGTTACTTAAGATCTAGTTAGCTAAGAATTCGATATTCCATGCAAAGACGAAACACATTGAGGTGCATTACCACTTTATCAAAGAGGTCATTGAGGATAGGTTTATTAACCTTGTTGAGATCTCAACTAACCAAAATCCTATAGATCTGCTCATAAACAGTCTCTTAGTGGAGCATTTTTCCTTCCTTAGGAAGTTGATGGGTGTTAGATGAGATGATGTCTTTCCTCATCCCGTTGTATTTATGTACATTTGTATTTGTCACTTTTTTTTAAAAGGCACTTGTGTCTAGCCGTCTCTGTGTATTACATACTAACAGTACCTACACACTTGTACACTAGGTAGCGGGTGCTCGTCACTATCACTTCATTCTTTATTCTTTCAATTGCATTTGAATAAAGGGAAGGCTTGGTCACACATTGTGATAGTTGAAGTTTCCACTCGCGTGTTTCCACTATGGGCTCACTTCCTTCATAATGAATACTTTTATTATCTGTAGTCTAATAGTTTTTACAGATGGCCTTTCAAATAGGAATATCCCAACAAACTTGAGCTCTTCCATCCATCAAATTCTTTTGAGATTTGTATTAAGATAGGCTAATCTTTCACGGATCAATGAAGCAATAATCACCATGATGCGTCCACTTCCTTTCTTGATAGTATCCAAGGGGTCAATATAACTTTGCCAAGATTTTCATGAAATCTTTTCACCAAGCATAATCGAGTGAATGTATGGTAGATTGATACATTGTGTGGAAGACCAAGAATTTGTGCCAAGGTTCGCTTTGAATCTATATAGAACAAGGTAGATCAATTTAACATAATTAACAAGCTAAAGAAGAAAAAGGAATCCAATCGTATTATTATTTTTAATTTTTTAATTTAAAATGCTTTATTTGACTAAAAAGTCACATGATATACGATCAACCATGATATTGCTAAATAGAAATAGTCTCAAATCTGGGTGGCTCAATAAGGATGTCTAAAGCTAGATACTCACTAGGGAGATTAGAAAATCCCTCCACCTAATAATAGGGAAAATGAAGTCTAGATGAAAATATAATATAGTTGGGTCATACGACCTAGATAATCTTATGATATACCTACTAGGTCCAGGGCCCAAGTCATCTCCTCACCCTCATGAAGCTCAATAGGCTTGGAAGACTTGGTACAAAGTAAAAAGTACTATTTGAGCCTCTTGGCCTAATGTATCCTCCATAGCTCATACTCTAGGTTGTCAATGTAGTTGATGTACATGTAGTAGTTGGTAGATATCCAATGCCAACCCATATATTACGTCCACTATCATGTGTGAAACATTTGGTATTGTGGAGGTGTAAAAATCCAGTCCATTAGGCCAAAGATGTGCTCTCCCAAAGGTAAGCTACATTGTGAGACAACTTAGTAAACTAAAGGAAACATCATACAGATGCTCTCCTATACAAAATAACAAGAGCAAGAGAGTATCCTAAATTTTCTTGTTCCTTATCACTTTTAGTGACTACTATGTTTATGAATTAATTTAAGTCCATTCCCTTATTGAGTGCAAACCATAAAAATATCTTGAAATCCATAAGTTTATTCTTTAGTTTACAAAATGTTGGGTGGTTTAAACTTATATTCACTTGGCAAACTTGAGAGTGATCTTGCTAGGATTGACTATATATATTTTAGGACAATTCTTATACATACATCATTGGCCTAGAGAGGATAATTGAGATGTCTTGATATCTTTAGGTTAGGAAGAAAGGAATTATGAGATTGCAATCCAGTGTGACTAGGGCTTATGATTTTTGTGAGCTTAGAGTAAACATATTGATTTTGATTAATCAATTACTAATTTACAAGAATATGGGTTTCTAAATCCTTGGTTTTAAAGAACCATAAAGCTTACGTCAAGTTGAGTTCCTCAAGGATTAGAGCCCTTAAAATATCATTTTCAAAGTGCTTAACTTTTTTGGCATTCACTAAATAAAGTTTATTATGTAATCTTCAACTTTCCTCTCAAACTTCATACTAATCCACTCAAGAACAATCTTGAGGGTAATTAGGGCAATATGATACCTAAATCAAAAGTTGTTGGACCCACAAGTTGTAGTAAATAAAGCATGAAATACCTTGTGTGCCATAAGTTGGTTGAAAATTCCCTAAAAATAAGACCAAATTTTAGTCCATTGATCATAATGTTAAATAGCTTAAGAAAAATCTCATTTCAATTTTAATATAATGATAGAGTGTGATCTAGAATTAATGGTTTGATACCATGTGAAATGCACTCGAACCTAAATTCCTTTAGGATTGGTGGTTTTTGGTAGTCATCTAGGAATCAATCCTATTCTCTACCATTTGTGCCAAAACATTTGTCAAGAGAGGACATGAGAGAGAGAATAAGAGGAGAGAGAGAAAGTGCAAAAGAGAGAGAAAGACTGCAAGAAGAGAGTGACATGGAGAGAGAAATACTAGAAAAGGAGAGAGAAAGACAGAAAGAGGGAGGAAGAAGCCATGAAAGCTTGGAGAGAGAGGTGAAGATGAAAGGAGACTTGTATTATTATCTATTGGTGAAAATTCAAGTCCCTAACACCTTGTATACTAGCCAATGTAGCTAGTATTTTCCCATTATTAAATCCCCCTCTCTTACATTCCATCCCCATCCAAAGGTTTTTGCCCTCAAAACAATTTGGGCACTTATGATAACTGGGCAGGAGCAGATTAGAGTACTACTCTGCTGCATTATTACAGGGGTATACTAATGAATGAAGAGGTATTATTGTGTATCATGGGTCATTGGGGTATGTATGATACATGGAACTTATTGGGGAATTATATAAATGAAAATTTGACCTGAAAATCTCGAGTAAATGCAAGCTGCAAACAGTGGACAACATGATGTCTACTACAGGACCCTACTGTAGTAAATCTGCAATAACTTTTGATAGGTAGTTCTGATCGGGGTGTTTGTCACATAAAAACAAAGCTTACTTCGTGTACTTTGAGCCCATGTATGGCATTAAATGCTATCCATAATTCAGAATCAAATCTAGTTGAAAACAAAGAGGTGTCTGTAGGATGTCTAAACTGGTATAGGTTACCTGTTGACTACATTTCAGCCAAGTTAGTGTCCATAAGATGAGGGAACTCTTTCTTGATTGAAGCTGGTCACCAAGAGGCTTCTTCAAGGGGAAATCCTTGCCATTTCATAAAGTATTCCATGATTGATCTTGAGCACAACTTCTTTTCCTTTTGACCTTTGACTACCCCTGGAATGTATTGGATGATACCCATCCATAATAGATAGTACAAATAGTGGTAGCAACCTGTGAGTCATTCTCATCACCCATATCTATAGGTACATGACCACCAGGGTCAAAAGGAAAGGTTTTTGTAGGGTCTACATGATCATCGGGGTCAAAAGGAAAGGTGTCTGCAGGGTCAAGGAACTCTTCTTGACTAAACTCATTATCAACATCATCCGTTTTAATAGTCATCATAAAAGCATGTGCATCCTCAGGGTCCTCCTCTGAGTCCTCAAATACCAATATGCTGTGAACCCATGCATTAGCATTTCTAAAAGCACATTTTGAGGCATGATTAGCTGTATACTTCTCGCTACACTTGAAACAAAGCCCTTTTTCCTTTCTTTCTTTATACGAATCCATGGGGATGGGCTTTGGATTGCCAAAGGCTGAAGTATTTTTATTCTTGCTGTCCCCTTGCCTATTATCCATTCTCAGGCTGTTTGTTTTCTTGAAATTACTTTGTGGTCTTGAGGCATTAAAAGTGGGGTATATGGGGATCCTAGGAGTGTTGAATGGCATGTTACCACCACCATAACTTACCCCAAACAATCTCCGCCTTAGAGCACCTCTTTGCTACCCAAAATGTGACTGTATAGGTCCTCTTTATTGCCCAAACATTGGCTAAGACGCCCCTCTTTGCTATCCATGCTGAAATGAAGCATCTCGACGATACTTATGAGAGTACCTCTCAGCCAACTCAATAGCTTTGAACAAATCCGATGGATTTTGAGCTGAAACATCAGTCGAGAGTTGGGGATCCAGCCCATACACATACTTGTGTAACTTGGCATCATCACTAATCGACTCAACATACATGGTAAGGTTGAGGAACTGATTTGTGTATTCTCTAACAGCAAGACACGCTGTTCAAGGCCATATCATTGGCGGCCAAGCTTTTCTTTCTCCATCGGCCAGACAAATACTTGCACCATGAGTGCCTTGAACACTGCCCAGGAGTCTACTTGTTGATTTTCTCTTTTAATATACCTCTACCATGTATGTGAAAATCCTTCCAAGTGGATGGTTGCAAAATGGATCTTTTGGTCATCACTACGGGGCAAGATGTCAAAATAATCCTCAAGCTTGGAAAGCTACTCTTCGAGTTCAGCTAAAGATAATGATTGAACATTAAATTTTGAGAAAATAATCTTGTCTCTCAAATCTCTTTCATGATTAGGTGGCTATCCCATATATCCAAACCGAGGCCAATCCATGTGGCTACCCAAACATGATCCATTGTTAGAGTAATTTTTGCCAAAAGATGGTTGAACTCGCATAGATGGCATGGGTCCTTGTGATGGTTGGAAACTACCCCTCATTGCATTGTTCATGGGCTCCTCTTGCCTACATGAAGGCTCTCCATGTTCAAAAGTGCTGTTAGGGATGTCCACTCTCCCTAATATACCTTGGGAGTTCATATTTGCTGCATTCACTGATGGGCTAGTCACTCTTTCAGCATGCATACCCGACCTATCCTCATGTTCATTCCCTTTCATTTGGGATTCCATCCACTTAGTGAGATAGGCAGCAAGGGTGCCCATAGTGGTCTTCATTTGACCAATGCCTTCCATCAATTCTCTATGCCTCTTAGCATGCCTTGTCTCATGCAAACTGAGGGTGTTAGTGAGCGTGTTGAGGCTCCCCACATCATGAGAGTAATCTTCATCTTTCACCTCAAGGTTATTTTCAGACCTTGGGGCACATGCATCCCTTATTTGTTGCTAGAGGTCATCATTTGCCTTAGTTTTTCCCTTATTCCCTGCCATGGTTAGTGTAGTCCTGTTAGACCACCTATCACTGTTCTGCTTGTAACTTGAGTAGGAAGCTCTAATTGACCTACTTTTTTGTTCAAGTCGAAGCCAAGGACGTCCTCTTTGAACTGAGCATAAGCATGCACTCCCAGGTTTCATATAGAAAATTTTGTAATAGGAAAAGTATTGTTGTACTATGCAGTCCAACAACTCGTTTACACCTATAGGAGGCCTCTTTTGACCTGTAAGTATCTTGTAGAGTCCAAATAGAGTTCCAAAACTGATCAAAGCCCTTAGTAGGACCTGTGGGCTCTCTACATACCTGCATCTCAGTTCCTAGGAGTAGGTATACTTCTGTAAATGCAAGCGATTTGCTTACAGCACCTTGTGGGGGTCAAGAAAGGGGTTGCAATGGATCAACTTGTCAATGCACAATTGAAGGGTCATACCACATGGCTTAATACATTGCCTAGTCATCCAAATTCACTTCTTGCAACCTTATTCTAGAACTGAGCATGTCATAAGCATCTCTTAGCATAATTCTCCATGCATAGGTATCTCCCATACATTCCAAGCATTGTATTCATTGCCATTGACTGCATATGTATTCTCATGTCTACAAATACATCCTCAATAGTATTTTCCATACATTTTCAGCCAATAATACATCCATACATTAGCAAATATATCTAATCGGTGCCAAGTCAATATCTTGGATCTTCAAGAGGGTACCTGCACTTACAAGCAACTTCGGGCTCCAAATCACCGAGAGGTGGGCAAAGTTCCCCTCGGGTCGCAGGTTGTGCACCCCTTCAGGGTCTTTGATGGTGGCGGGGGGGGTCACCCCTCTTTTATCTTGCCACCTTGCCTGGCATCAGGCTTTTCCTCACCTAGAATATACATGGCATACATTTATTATTAAGCAACCAGCATCATGTGCATTTACAAATTGAGGATTGGACTTTTCATGATATGCATGATCAATAAGGAAAATGGGATGGGGAAAGGGGTTACCCCTGCAAATCAGTGACTCACTGATTGCATCACTTACCATTTCTTACAATTTTTGGCTTAATGATCAAGAATTAGAACCAAGCACAGTTATGGGTTAGGAGTTAAATTCTCAGCCAACATGAAAGAAATTTGAAGTGTGCTTAGTCATGGATGCATTTCAAGAAGTGCATAATGGAAGAAGGCAAGCAATAGGTGATCCATAGCTTCAGTCTAAACAAGAATTCATGTAATTCTTTAATCTCTCCACTTGCTAATTTTCTCTTTTAATGTACCTCCACCATGTATGTGCAAATCCTTCCAAGTGGATGGTTGCAAAATGGATCTTTTGGTCATCACTACGGGGCAAGATGTCAAAATCATCCTCAATCTTGGAAAGCTACTCTTCGACTTCAGCTGAAGATGATGATTGACCATTGAATTTTAAATAATCTTGTCTCTCAGCTCTCTTTCATGATTAGGTGGCTGTCCCATATATCCAAACCGAGGCTGATCCATGTGGCTGCCCAAACATGATCCATTGTTAGAGTAATTTTTGCCAAATGATGGCTGAACTCGGATAGATGGCATGGGTCCTTGTGATGGCCGGAAACTACCCCTCATTGCATTGTTCATGGGCTTCTCTTGCCTACATGAAGGCTCTCCATGTTCAAAAGTGCTGTTAGGGATGTCCACTCTCCCCAAAATACCTTGGGAGTTCATATTTGCTGCATTCACTGATGGGCCAGTCACTCTTTCAGCATGCATACCCAACCTATCCTCATGTTCATTCCCTTTCATTTGGGATTCCATCCACTTGGTGAGCTGGGCAGCAAGGGTGCCCATAGTGGTCTTCATTTGACCAATGCCTTCCATCAATTCTCTATGCCTCTTAGCATGCCTTGTCTCATGCAAAACTGAGGGTGCTAGTGAGCGCGTTGAGGCTCCCCACATCATGAGAGTAATATTCATCTTTCATCTCAGGGTTATTTTCAGCCCTTGGGGCGCATGCATCCCTTATTTGTTACTGGAGGTCGTCATTTGCCTTAGTTTTTCCCTTATTCCCTGCCATGGTTAGCGTAGTCCTATTAGACCACCTGTCACTTTTCTGCTTGTAACTTGAGCTAGTAAGCTCTGATTGACCTAATTTTTTGTTCAAGTCAAAGCCAATGACGTCTTCTTCAAACTAAGCATAAGCATGCACTCCCAGGTTTCATATAGAAAATTTTGTAATAGGAAAAGTACTGTTGTACTATGCAGTCCAACACCCTATTTACACCTATAGGAGGCCTCTTTTGACTTGTAAGTATCTTGTAGAGTCCAAATAGAGTTCCAAAACTGATCAAAGCCCTTAGTAGGACCTATGGGCTCTCTGCATACCTGCATCTCAGTTCCTAGGAGTAGGTATACTTCTGTAAATGCAAGCAATTTGCTTACAGCACCCTGTGGGGGTCAAGAAAGGGGTTGCAATGGATCAACTTGTCAATGCACGACTGAAGGGTCATACCACATGGCTTAATACATTGCCTAGTCATCCAAATTCACTTCTTGCAACCTTATTCTAGAACTGAGCATGTCATAAGCATCTCTTAGCATAATTCTCCATGCATAGGCATCTCCCATACATTCCAAGCATTGTATTCATTGCCATTGACTGCATATGTATTCTCATGTCTACAAATACATCCTCAATAGTATTTTCCATACATTTTCAGCCAATAATACATCCATACATTAGCAAATATATCTACATAAGTGCCAAGTCAATATCTTGGATCTTCAAGAGGGTACTTGCACTTACAAGCAACTTCGAGCTCCGGATAACCGGGAGGTGGGCAAAGTTCCCCTCGGGCCGCGGGTTGTGCACCCCTTCAGGGTCTTTGATGGCAAGGGGGGGTCACCCCTCTTTTGTCTTGCCACCTCGCCTAGCATCAGGCTTTTCCTCACCTAGAGTATACATGGCAGACATTTATTATTAAGCAACCAGCATCATGTGCATTTACAAATTGAGGATTGGGCTTTTCATGATATGCATGATCAATAAGGAAAATGGGATGGGGAAAGGGGTTACCTCTGCAAATCTGCGACTCACTGATTGCATCACTTACCCTTTCTTACAATTTTTAGCTTAATTATCAAGAATCAGGACCAAGCACAGTTATGGGTTAGGAGTTAAATTCTCAGCCAACATGAAAGAAATTTGAAGTGTGCTTAGTCATGCATGCATTTCAAGAAGTGCATAATGGAAGAAGGCAAGCAATAGGTGATCCATAGCTTCAGCCTAAACAAGAATTCATGTAATTCTTTAATCTCTCCAAGCAAGAAGAGAGACAAAGACCCATGAGACATACCTTGCTTAAGCTTGGGGAAGAGGTAGTGGCTGCCCACTCTAAAGAATTCATGGTTGGCCTCCTTCTTGTAGCTCGTGGTTGTATGGAGCCTTCAATGTCTTGTGGCTCGCAGCAGCAACATAAAATATGCCCATGATGGTGAAATCAATTTCTCTTGGGGCTGTGGAATTCTTGCTTAAGCCACTATCACAGGACAAGCTCAAAAATATTTGGCAGCATGTTGTTCGAAAGGCATTGAATCCCCTTCAACACATGTAGTGGGGAGTCAGGCATCTCATGAGATGACATCAACAGATGAAACTGATGGCTCTTTACAAAAGGTTTCTTCCACAATGATTAAGGAACAAATGCCTGCTATAAGCTTGAAGATTGAAGGGTTAAGCTTGTAGGATAAACGGCCTGTTAAGAGAATAAGCTTGATACCTATGAAGATGTTGCAATGGTAGTCTCAAGTGGGGAGAATGTGCCTGAGCAACCATTCACATTGATGTGCCTGCACTTGATATGGGCACATATTCACAAACAATGGGTTGGATACTTGATGAATATTCAAAGTTCCATGGCTACTCCCCATCCATTGTGACAGGGAAGCCAGTGGACCTTGGTGGTTCCTTAGTATGGGAGGCTGCCACTGGAAGAGGTGTGGTGTTCGCCACAGAAGCTTTGCTGGCAGACCATGGAAAATCAATTTTTGATCAAAGTTTTGCAATTCAAGGCTTTGGGAATGTTGGCTCTTGGACTACTCACTTACTCTTTGAGCGAGGAGCTAAGATCATAGCTATTAGTGATATAACAGGAGCAGTGAAGAATAGCAAAGGGATGGACATTCCTGCCTTGCAAAAACATGTTGATAAGACCGGAGGAGTCAAAGGTTTTACTGGTGGAGATGCAATAGATGTAAACTCTATCTTGTTTGAGGAGTGCGATGTGCTGACACTAGTAGCTCTTGGTGGAGTGTTGAACCAAGAAAATGTAGGGGTTGTAAGAGCTAATTTTATTGTAAAAGCAGCAAATCATCCAACAGATTCTGAAGCTGATGAAGTTTTAGCAAAGAAAGGTGTCATTGTACTTCCTGATGTGTATCAGTTGTGGCTCTCGCTGCAGTCTCTTGGAATACAATCCTGCCTGGTGTGCTTACCTCATACTCACCAAAGCTTTATTCCAAATGGGATGATCACCTTTTTGGATGAGCCCCTAGCTTGAGTTTCCAAGAAGCTCTCTCCAAACGACCTGACGAACTCCTTTCTAAGGCAATCCACAGGCAAACAAGAAGCCGATGACGGAGGAGCAGAGAATCACTTACCATCCGATAGAGCAGGAGGATCTGAGAGGCTTCTTGGTCTAGCAGAGCCATTGATGTGTTTCCTATTCATTTGCCTCAAGTATCACAACACAGGAGAACACAAGAAGAAATGAAGCGCATGCAGCAATGACTCCGCTTGAGCTTGTTCCTCAACAGAATGAGAAATAAAATCTAATGTACGATCTTTCATAGTTCAATGTGATGAAGCAGAACAAGGTAGATCTAGTGGTTGTGGGTCCACATTCTACAGGCTGCCTTACTGTTGCCAAACAGGTCTCTGTTGTCGATGTCAGTGTCTCAAGTTTTACTGCAGGAGGGGGTAACACATCAGCATGTATAATGATAGAGGTTTCTCATGAGACTGAAGATGTGATAAATGCATTAGAAGAAGCTTGTATTTACTGGATCAATTGGTTGTAGGAGACATCTCAGATAGGCAGATCTACACTAGAAGGGAAAGACAAGGCTTGTGAGAATCTTTTTCTTCCCCTTAAGCCTGCACCTCCTGCATCATCAGAATAAGCCTGCACTTGCATCATCACAATAAACTTGCACCTGCATCTTGGCTTACGCTTTGGGGCTTTGCCTAAATCGGGCTGCTGCCTTTTGGAAGTGCTTGCACTGAGGCTGTTAGAACAACATAGGAGGTTGCACCTCTTGCAAGCTGAAAATGGCTACCATCGCTCCATGAGTAATCATCAAGATGGTTGTCTATTAGAAGTTTATGATGTCAAGAACACATTTCTTGTAGTTATCTCCCACAATGAGTAAGTGATCAATATAGTAGAAGGGATTTCCTCCATGAAAGCTTGAAAGAAAGCTCCAAGAAGAAGAAGAAAATCCGTGTTCTCAAAAGGTAGAAGGGAAATGGTCTCCTCTAAGTCTTTTGGAACCCTTCTTTAACAAGGAACCCTAAAATTTATCTCAAAGTTAGTGACGAGCTGCTAAATCTAGTCTTCCAGCCTCCAAACTTGGTCCAAGACTCCATTAATGCTCTAGGCATGTAGTCCTTGTGGTCCAGAAATCTTTGGTAACTGCACTACTACTCCATATCATGTTTGTACCTGTGTACCTATGGCTCTTAAATTTGTGTGACTAAAAAAAAAAGATAACTAAATGGAATGTTGGTCAATTGGATCAAGAACCTATGGCTCTAATACCACTTGTCAAAAAGAGGATAGGAGAGAGAGAAGAAGAGGAGAGAGAGAGTGCAGAAGAGAGAGAAAGACTGTAGGAAGAGAGAGAAAGAGAGTGACGGGGAGAGAGAAAGACTAGAAAAGGAGAGAGAAATACAGAAAGAGGGAGGAAGAAGCCATGAAAGCTTGGAGAGAGAGGTGAAGATGAAAGGAGACTTGTATTATTATCTGCTGGTGAAAATTCAAGTCCCTAACACCTTATATACCAGACAATGTAGCTAGTATTTTCCCATTATTAAATCCCCCTCTCTTACAACATTTAGCATTCAGATTTAGTTGACTAGGCAATTTCTAGGTCTACATCACATATGAAGCATCTGGTCTCATCCCACAAGGATCAATTTGTAGGTTCCTAATACACAACTATAGTCACTAATAGTAGTCTAACATTGAACTTAATGTAAACACATTTCACAAATCACCCAAGTTTGAGAGATAAGCAAGCATTGCACTTGGTTCAATAAGAGTGTGAAACAAGGGGGAGCTACACAACAATCTCTCTACCTATAAGATATAGTCTTACATCGACCCCCCCTAAAATGGTGCTTACCGATTCTAGGATTGATTCATAGGAAGGTCTTGACTTATTAGTCTTTAAGTTTGGGGGAAAGCCACTTGGCTAATCTAGTCCACCCAGCCACATAGGGCAATTCCATCAAGAAGTTGTCCCGCGTACTTCCCTCTGAGGCACATTTTAGTATTTTGAACAAGGTATGCTACCACATTATTTTATAACATATAAAAACAACTTCCTTAATTGATGTTTGCACTTAATTTCTTGTCACATCCTTAGTTTATGTATATTAAGCAATCCATTGAAAAAGAACTATTCTTGATTTTTCTTATGTCCATATATACAATCGCTCCAAGAGCGAATCAACCCATAAGTCGAGTTTCACCTTGACCCTGTTCTTCTCGAGCCTTCCAACACTAAACCTCATTGGGTTTGTTTAAGTTTCTAATCTTATCTTAGGATCAAGACAAAGATTATAACTCATACCAGAGCCTCACCAGTTCTCACCCACCATAAGGGTGAACCTTCGTATATAGAGGATCAAAATGTACCTGGTAGTAGTCAGCCACATTAGGCAGTATACAACTCTGGGTAAGGAGTAATTGATGCAATCCTAGTAGGGATGGCAACACATCTCATTCCTATTTGTTTGCTCAAGCTATGGATGTAATTAGTATGATTTTATCATATTCGAAGGCAATCATAAACAATTGATAAATTTTTAATCAATCTTTTCAAAATAAAAAAGAAAATAGATTTTTCCCATGAATTCACATTACAAGTTCATTTCCTACCTATGATTGAATGTATTTAGTTCTAAACTAAAATAGAAAGAAGTATATTTTTTGCTATTAAAAATACTAGATAAATTTACACAAGTAATTAAATAACAAAAAAACCTTTAAATTTTAAATGTACAAGCAAGTTAAGCTTATAATTTAAAAAATTGATTGGAATTTTCTAACCTGGATATTAATAAGATTTTTATGTGAAATTACGATGTTTTTTAATGATTTAAGAGTCCTTAACTAATTTTTCCTAATTAAAAATTCACAAATCTAACATTTTTAGTCATACATAAGTACTTCTAAAATTTAGTCTATTTTTAAATTATTTTATTTTTTAAAATTTAATATTATTTTATGATTTTTAATTTTTTTAAAAAAAATGTAAATATACCACAAAATAAGACAAGGATTATTCTATTAATTTGTAAAGAAGTTTTTACTAATTAAGATAAATGATTTATACTAATAAAATTACTTCAAATTTTAATCTTAAATTTTCTTAAAATTTTTAATATTACTTAACTAATAATTAATTAAATATTAACTTGTAATTTAAATTTTAAAATAGATATTATTTTGATTATTTAATAACAATAAAGAATTAAATATTAAACATTGATAGTATTAATAGTTAGAATTTCGGCATCATGGTTGCTTGAGGGTCTCACTACGTCAATGCATTAAGGGGGCCATTGTGGATAAGAAGGATAAGAAAAAGAAGGAAGAAGGAGACTATTTTCATTTTCTTATAAAATTATTTTATTTTATTTTTTTGTGAAAAATTAATTAATTTATTAAAAATTTAATTATCTTTTTGTCTTATATGAGTTAATATTAAGGCCTTGGTTTTTTTTCTAAAGAAAAAAGGAGGGATGGGAAAAGCGGGGGTGGGGTGGGGGGGGGGGGGGTAGAGGGGGTAGGGCATGCATATCGCAAACCACGTGCTATGTGGTGACACCCTCATCCTCACCCTTTTCCTTTTGCCTTTTACTTCCCTCTTACCTAAGGTTAATAATCTTAGTCTTTTTTATTTTTAAAAATTAAATAAATGATTAGTTGTAAGAAGCTGGGAATACTTAGAATGCTAATAATATGCCATGTCACACTGACACTGGTATATAAGGAGAGAAGTTGTAAATTTTCACATCTTTTTGACATATCAATACAATTACAATCTTTCTCTCCCTTCTTGCTCCAAGCTTCCATGGCTTCTTCACCTTTCCTGTCTTTCTCTCTCCAATTCTAGTCTTTCTCTCTCCTCGTCACTCTATTTCTCTCTCTTCCTGCAGTCTTTCTCTCTCCTCTGCAGTCTTTCTCTCTCTTCTTCTTCTCTCCCTAGTTCTCTCTCTGACAAGTGGTATCAGAGCTTCAGTCTTTGATCCATTATTTTCTTCCATTTTCACTCTCATTTTCCTATTTCAAAACCAATTTCAAACAAAAAAATGGTACAAGACAGTGACTAATGGAGTGCTGCAGGACAACTACAGTTAGCAATGACTACATCTGGAGTTATTCAAGGTCAGATATGGCGGGTAAAGGCTTAAATGGCTGGACGTCATCAAATTTCATGCAAAAATGGAGGTAACTAGGGTAAAGAATGGTTAACCGGGCTTAGTTACAGACTAAACTACAGTTACTTTTCAAAAGAGAGCTTCTCTTCTCTCTCCTTCAAGCTTTTGGCTGAAGCTTCCATGGTGGATGTCAAGAATCTTCACAAATCTCTCTCTCTGTGCTGAATATCTCACTGCTAAACCATGGGTTAAAGATTCCTTGTGTCCTAAGCTTCAAGAGGAGTACCAGGCTTGACCATTGCTGAAGAATATTGGCCAGGAAGCAGCCCGAAAAATGCGCTGAAAAATGCGCTGATTTTCCTGCTCCTGCTCCCTGCTCAGCTTGCATTGAAGAGATTTCAGCCCGTGCTGGATAGACTTCAAGATTGAAGACATTGAAGAGATTTCAGCCCGTGCATGTCAATGAAGCTCAAATGGAAGGAATATTTTGGGGCTTTTCATCAGAGAGCTTGAATCTTTGAAGTTCAAGTGTTCAAGCAAGGTTGGAGTATTGATCTTTCAAGGATTTCATCATATTGAAGCATGTATGGACTGATTTCATGGAGATTTCAAGCTTTATATTGGATTCATGGTGGATTATGAAGAACTCTTGCATCAATCGGGTTAAAGCTGATATCCATCATCATTTTCAAGCTTAATGGAGGTATTTTCTTTTGCTAATCTCTGAAATCTCTCAATAATCCTATTGCTAATGGCTTTTCCACTTGTTGATGAGAGGTTATTGATCAATTAATTCACTGGATTGATCAATAGATCAGAGAATAGTATTAATTTTCTTCAATTTCAGCCTATTTCATTGAATTCATTTTGATTCAAAACCATTACTCATCTTAGGTAACATTTGATCAGCTTGATGCATAACCCTGATCTGTTTTGTTGAAATTCTCTCTTATCCAAGCTGAAATATTGTAAAAGGGTAAGTACTAGCAATCAGTGAGTCACTGAATTGCATAGGTAAACCCTTCTCCCATCTCAAATTTTCTTATCTCAATCAATTGCATCTCATGAAAGGCTGAATGGTTATTTTTCAATTGCATATCATGCTGATTGCTTAGCACACTAGCCTCTGCCATGTTGATATTCCCACCGAGGAAAAAGGTGGATGCCGGGGGAGATAGTGGGACAAAAGAGAGGTGACCCTCCCTCACTATCGAAGATCCCGAAGGGGTGCAACCAACCGACCCGGGGGGGACTTTGCCCACCTCCCGGTGATTCGGAGCCCATGTAGGGAGCCCGTCCTGCCGTTTTATCCCTCACACAGGTACAGCGAGTGGAGAATTGAAGATTGAAGACTTTCCAATGACTCAAGTACCTATTGGAGTAAAACAGGGTAAAACAGGGCATTTTCAGGTTACCCACAGGGTATTTACAGGTGGATACAGGTACACCCTTTGATACTGAAGTATAGGTGCAGGTACTACAGGGTACCCACAGGTCCTATATACCCCTTTGCAGGGTTTGGTAGCCATTGGAGGTTACTTTCTTGCATTACAGGGTCAAAACAGGGCACTTACAGGTCTAAACAGGGTGCAGGACTGGACAGTTCAGACTCTGAAATTCAGTTACAGAATTTTCTGTCCTAAACCTGTTATAGCGTGCTATAGCTCATCTCGAAGAGGGCATTGTAAGCTTCGATTCGCACAAAAAAGTTTTGCAATCGGAGTTTTCTAGCCAAAGTTATAGCCGTTTTACTGACAGGGGGTACTGCAGGACTGCACTAGTATGGCAGGGCATAAAGGCAAAAATAAGGTCCAGGAGGACTATGCACAGCAAATCAGGGATTCTATGATGGAAAGTACATTTCAAGAGAACCCTGAAGAGCCTCAACAAGGAGAAATTAGCATGCTCAATGATACTTTGTGTGCCCATGAACTAAGGCATAGAGAGCGACATGAGGCCATGCTATCAAGAATGGATAAGATGGTTCAATCTACTGATCAGACCAAGGCTTCCATTGATAGATTGGTAATGTCCAACGACCTACTCATGGCACAAATCTCTAAACTTTTACAATTACAAGTGGCATCAAAAGAAGCTAATGAAAAGGCCTGTTCAAATACTGATCCTTCAGTTCCACTTCAGCCATCCAACCAAAATGGTCATGGAGATGGAATCATAGGAAGAAGAGGCATACCCAATAGTCAATATAAAGTGGGAGAAGCTTCACAAAGGCATGATGACTATTTGGGCAGTTTGAACGGTGCCAATACTCAAGCTTTTGGACTGCATACACAGCATTCTAGGGGTGCTTTACCAACAGGAAGATTACAGGGTAATTCTCAGCCACCTGTTGGAAGATTTCAATCTCATTTTGGGGGTTCTGTACTTGGAAATTCTGATCAGCCAGTTTTGGGACAGCAACCCTTCCATGATAGAGAATTCAAGGACAAAATTGTTTTATCCAAATCCAATGGCTTCTAAAGTTCTTCAAATCATGTATATAGCAGGGTCCACTTTCCGTACTTCAAATTCAGCCCTTGTAATGATAATTCTTCACTCATTCCCTATTTGTAAAGCTGTAAAAACAGAGTAGTACTCTGTTCCATCCACCTTTTCTTTAGCTCTTTCTAGTTTTGTTTTTGGGGACAAAAACTTTTGGGAAGGGATGGATTGTAAGAAGCTGGGAATACTTAGAATGCTAATAATATGCCATGTCACACTGACACTGGTATATAAGGAGAGAAGTTGTAAATTTTCACATCTTTTTGACATATCAATACAATTACAATCTTTCTCTCCCTTCTTGCTCCAAGCTTCCATGGCTTCTTCACCTTTCCTGTCTTTCTCTCTCCAATTCTAGTCTTTCTCTCTCCTCGTCACTCTATTTCTCTCTCTTCCTGCAGTCTTTCTTTCTCCTTTGCAGTCTTTCTCTCTCTTCTTCTTCTCTCCCTAGTTCTCTCTCTGACATTAGTTACTTTATTATTATTATTATTCTCTCTCTTTTTTGATAATTATATAGATATTTAAATTATGAAAATTCAAAATATACTTGGAGATAAAATTTAGGATTTTTTAGTAAAAATAAAAAAGTATCTATAATTGATAAAAAAATTCCTAAATTTTCTTAAAAGCTAAAAATAATTTCAAAAAATTAAAAAACTATGAAAGTTTCTTATTGACCAAATAAATTAGAAATTTAGTTTTTTAGTATATAAAATTTTAATAATATATTTAAAAAATGACTTTAATTTTTATTAAGTAAAAATATAAAAAATACAATTAATTTATTAAAATTTTATTTTGGTCTTTAAAAATGCTAACTAACATATTTTGGTCAATTTTAGGTGGCAAATCAAATATATTTCCTTGTAAATATTATCAGGTATGTTACACAATCGACACTTATCTCTGTTAGCAATTTGTTAGTGATGTATATGCTTATGGGATGTATGGTTTACTAACACTTTGAGTCATGGCAGTCCTTGGTGTACTAGTGGTCTATGCTTAGTAAAATTGCTAGTTGCATTCTTTGTATCCTAGTTGCTACTTAGATATCCTTGGTAGTGGGAGCTTTCTTTCTTGGCTATTTACCCATAATTGGATTGATATATACTGATGTATTTATTTTAGTATTACTGTAATTACAATTTTTAGCATTGTCTTAGAGAGAGCACTGTGTACTTTGGCAGGCTATTGCTTGTAGTTGATGGTGGATACCTCTACACTTTTGTATTACCTCTTATGTTGCCATTGTTTTGGTTGAGTTTTGGGGCTGATTTGCAGTCATTTACAACAACCCATTCTCTTGGATTTTGCATTGGTATACTATCATTATGGTGGCTAGTTCTTCAAATAATAGTGTTATTTTTAATATTGAAAAGCTTGATGGCACAAATTTTAGCTACTATTGGAAGACACAAATATGGGAGATACTATTTCAAAAGAAGTAGGTTAGAGGCCGTTGAAAACCAAGAGTCTAAAGCCCAAATGCATGGATCAGGATGATTGGGAGATGAGCTATGTAAATCCACCCTTATACTATCATTATCTAAATAGGCTTATTTCAATGTTGTTGCATCAAGGATAACCCTTGGCAGTTATGGGAAAAAATATGCAATCTATCTCCTTTGTTCTTGATGGTGACACTTTTTGAGCTATAGGTCACTTTTCATACAACCATGTATGCTAATATACTTGAGGATAGCTTGAAACTCCAGGATGTTGAGGATGCTTTGCTCAAAGATAAGATAAACATAAAGAATGTGGATGCAACTTGCACTTTTCACACATTGACTATTAGGGGTAGACATGATGGTAAGAGCGGTAATGTCCCACTGTGGTAGAGACTCACAAAGGTCTCAGTCTCATAGGCAATCTCGTAGAAGTCCCATGGTTGTAAGGCCTCTCTTACATGTCATTACTATGGAAAACAAGGTTATATTAGGCTATAGTGAGAATGTGATGATAAGCACAAGGAGAAAGGCAAGGGAAAAGTGCCTCAACATTGTTCTTAGTAAGTCCAAGCATGAAAATTGAGGAGATAAATGCATTGGAGCCTAAATTTGATGATGATTACATCTTGACAGCTTCCTCTCTTTATGCTAGTCAGTTGGTTGATGCCTCGTCCACTTTTTCTTAGTATATTGGTTACTTGATTCATGGGCTTCTTTCCATGTTACCTTGTATAGAACACTATATTAGGGAGTTTGGGAATTTTCATATACTTTGGGAATGGTCAAATCTTTATTTCTAATTTGAGAGTGGAACTTGGGAGATTCCCAAATTCTCTAATATTGTGTTATAGGGATTGGTTTCATTTCTATCACAGCATGACAGGTTCTGTGAGACTAGGAAATGACTTGGCATTGAATATTATTGGCGTTGGTGATATTAGGCTATAGTTTGCTTTAAGTAGCACTTTTGTTTTGCATGATGTATGCCATGTTCCATCTTTGGCCAAAAGCTTACTCTCTATTGGACAATTGGATGATGTAAGTATTATGTATCTTTTGGTTATTCCGTATGGAAGATTACCTGTGGGAATCTTGTCTTTGCTCAAGGTTAAGGTTGGTAGCATCTGGGTATATTGACCATGTTTTGGCTATGTTGATTGACATACCACATGTATCTTTGTGGCATTGTTGCATTGGGCACATGTCCTCCTTAAAAGGAATAAAAATGATTTCTTGTTTGTAGTATCTTTCGCCCCTTAATTGCAAATATTTTGATTCATGTGATCATTGTCTTTATGGTAGGTAGACACATAGTTCTCATAAAAATTCTAGCATTATGCACATGGTTGGGCCTTTGGCTCCTCTTCATTTTGATGTATGTGGTCCCATGCCCTATAAGTTACTAGGTGACATGAAGTATTTGGTGACTTTCAATTATGATTCTTTACATAAGGTTTGGGCATAGCTCATAAAGCGAAAATTGGATGTATTGGCTATATCTTTAAGCGTTGGCTTACTCTTGTTGAGAATCAGTCTAGGTATAGACTAAAATGCCTAAGGTTAGATAATGGGGGTGAATATGTCTCTAAAGTATTTGAGTAGTTTTGCGATGAGTAAGATATTAAGTGTCAATTGATCTCCCCTTACACCTCACCCCAAAATGGTGTTGCAGAGTATATGAACAATAACAATTTAGGACAAAGTCTATAGCCAAGCAAGCTTATTGCAACATTTTTGGGTTGAGGCAGTTACTGCTACCATATACTTGATAAACAGATCCCCATGCAGCACTGCTATTGGTTGTCAAGTTGCAAAGGAAATATGGTCATATGCTCATTTGCATATCTTTGGATATGAGGCTTTTTGCCATGTTTCCAAGGACAAACACAATAAATTGAACCCCAAATCAATGAAATGCATATTTCTTGGTTATGGGGATACATGTGAGATGGGCTATTTTCTATGGGGTTTGCAAGTTAGGAAGGTCATTTGTAGCCATGATGTTGTTTTCCATGAGGAGAAGATGCATAAGCAGACTAAGTAGGTAGTTGAGGTATGTAGGGTGATACTTTAGAAGAAGCCTCATGTTTTCATAGAACTGGCTAGATAACCTGCACTAATATTCAAATGGTCCATGATCATGATGTTGGGTAGGATGTACAGGTCCCACAACCTCTTTTGAGATGATCTACTAGAAATTATTGGTTTAAGCCATGGACTATGCTATGGTGATAGATTCTAGTGAGCCCTTTACTTATGAGGAGGCCATGCACAAAGATGTTAGTCATTTTTAGGAGAGGGCCATGCACTTAGAGTATGACTCACGCATTGCCATGCAAGTGGGTGCACAAGTTGAAAAGTACCCCTAGATATTCCAAGCTAGCATATGAGGCCAGATTAGTTGCTAATAGTTTTTTTTAAAGCAGGAGCTTGGTGTTGACTTTGATGAGGTCTTTTGTTCTATAGTCAAGATGACTACCCCTTAGTTGCTCAGTTAGATGGATGTTAATATAGCTTTCTTACATAGGGACTTGCATGATGAGATTTATATGCAACAACCTAAGGGCTTTTAGGAGAAGGGTAAGGAACATCTAGTGGGCAAGTTGAGAAAGAGCATTTATGATCTTAAAAGATACCTAGGGAATGGTATCATAAGTTTGATACATGTATATGATTGCAATCTTTTTCTCGTAGCGATATGGATCCATGCCTCCACATGAAAAAGGCTCCCAAATGTGGCAGCCTTATTATCTTGGTACTCTATGTGGATGATATGTTGATTATTGGGAGAGCTCATGATGAGATGGATGCTTTGAAAACTTGGACCAAGAAAATCTTTGAGATAAAGGACATGGGGTAGGCCTCATATATTCTTGGGATGCACATCACATGTGATCACTCTAAGAGGCTCCTTTACTTGTCATAGAAGGATTATATACAAAAGGTCATTGAGCGCTTCCATACGTAGGATGTTAAGCTATTGGCTATCCTTTACCTTCGCATATGAAGGTCAATAAGGTAGATTGAGATGATCAGAAGGCCAAGATGGCCAAGGTTCCTTATGCATCTACAATGGGTAGTTTGATGTATGCTATGATAGCAACTTACCCTAATATAGTATTTGTAGTGGGACCTATGGTATGCTATCGCGAAAATATTGGGATGTCGTGAAGGATATCATGAGGTACTTGAAAGTCGCTATAGATATGAGCATTTGCTATTGTGGTCAAGATACTATAGTCGTAGGTTACACTGACTCTAACTATGTAGGACATGTAGATAGTAGGAAGTCCACCTCTATGTATGTCTCTACTTTTGCTAGAGATACTGTTTCTTGGATGTCTAGGATATAGAATTTCATGGCCTTATCTATTATTGAGAAGAGTATGTTGTAGACATTGGCAAATGAAGCCCTATGGTTAGGCTATTTGGTATAGCAGACCTTGGTATTATTGTTACTCTTATACTACATTCGATTCTATGAGTACTATTCAGTTGGCTAATAATCAAGCCTTCCATGCAAAGATAAAGAACATTGAGGTACACTATCACTTCTTCATCAGGGAGGTGGTAGAGAATATGTCAGTTGAGCTTGTTAAGATCTCGACTAGTAAGAATTGTATAGATCTGCTCACTCAGGGTCTCTCAATGGAATGTTTTGCCTTCCTTAGGAAGACGATGGGCATAGGATAAGATGATGTCTATTTCTCATCCTATTATATTTTATGTATATTTGTACTTTTTCACTTTGTCTTTTCCTCTCCTCACTAGAGGCACATTCACCTTTAAGTGGGAGGTTATTAGAATGAAGGTGCATGTCCCTATGTCACCCTGTATTAACTTCACGTAGTACTGTAACTACACACTTGTACATTGGAGATTCCTTTATATATGTAATGAAAAGGTCCAACAAAAGAATGTAGGAAGATAACCATATATTTGTTTAAGAACAAATTATGTATGCAATCATTTAGTAGGCTAATGATTCAAGAAAGTGACACTAAATCAAGCATTCTAATCATTGTTAACAAATCAGCATACTCGAGCTTCTCTAAAAGCAAACCCACCATTGGATCACCATGTTTGCCCAAAAGCATTGTCCATGCTTCTAGTAGAAGATGTGCACACATGGATTGATCAATTTGAGAATGTAATAGCATGTCATAGTTGGCAAGTGGATTGCAAATCATATAAGATAACATTTGGTACCCAAATCATGCCCGGATGTTATGGGAAGCTATGCATATGATATGCCATTGATTTGGTGCTAATTTTGGCCCTATTTATGCTCAAATTGACAGTGAATTTACTGCTATAATAGAGCAGAGCTAAAGCTATTTAACTCAGGTTATGTTATGCCTATTGGTCTCGAGTGCTTTTCCCAAATGCTTGTTATGACTATTTGGATGCAAATGGAGGTTGGAAAATGTCTTGGATGGTTTCGGAATGTATTTTGAGCCTTGTTTGAGCTCCGTATTGGTTGGCACTTACTTGACATTGGTCTACACTTGCATGCTTTATGACAGAGGTTATACCTATGGTCTATGCATGACTCGTTGCTACATGCTTTGAAGCATATGTCAATGATGTATGCTACCTACATTGTTTGAGCTTCTTTGCCACTTTGGAACTTGAGTTGGGCTTGTACTTGGATACTTTGGAACCTCTTTTGGATGTTCGTCTTCGGTAGGAAGATAATGGGTGTAGGATGAGATGACATCTAATTCTCATCTTGTTGTACTTCTGTGTACACTTTGTCACATTTTTCTTATTATCTCCACACTTGGGCACATTCATATTTAAGTGGAAGGTTGTTGGGGTTAAAGGTTGCATGTACCTTTTGCATTCTTTGTGTTTTGGGATGCCCCACCTCGACAATCCAACAAAGACTATTAGAGATCACAAATGTCAGAATTGGACTCATAGATGATGAATGTGGCTCTTTATGATGAATTATTTTCGAATCCTCAAACCTTTTCACCATTGATCTTGCCTTATGACAATACTTTTGAATCTCTTATGCATGCAATGATCCTCAAGCCTCCACCCCCTCAAGGATTTCCAAGAGCATTGCCTTTCTTGGGAAGGCCTCCTCTTCTTATGTAGCTTACTTTGCTAGCCCCTCCTCATGTTGCCTCTCTACCCACCATGCAAGGAAGTCAAGACATTGCAACCACTGCAATGACAAAAGATCTTCCTATGTGAAAAAGAAAGTCACCACAAATTTGGTCTCCCATGGAAACAAATGTGTTGTCTGGTTTACATGAGGATAAGTGGATTGGTCTAAATAAGGGTAATCTTAAAACCAAACATTAGGCAAACATTGCAAGGAGCTAAATGCAAAGTTTGGCGTTGACTTTACAGAAACACAATGTAAGAATAAGTGGAAGACCTTGAAGAAACAATTCAGAGAATGCCAAAAGGAATCATCATCAGGGGTGGAACCATCAAGGTGGGAACATTTTGGGACCTGGTTAGTGGCACTACAAAGTTAAAGGGCTTCAAAGTGGGTTTATTGGTGATGATTTTGTCTCTCTAGATGTCATCTCCTTAGTGAAGGATGAGAAAATAGCAATAGAAGAAGAGGTGGCTATATCAATAGAGACCAATGCATCCCCAAAAGATGGCATTGAAGTTGGTAGGAGCACAATTGTGGTAGATTTTACACCTACCAGAGTTGTAGTGAGCAATGTGGATGAAATAGGGGGCTTCTGTTGGTGTCAGCTAGGCAGTGCAAGAGCAGAAGAGTAGAAAGTGGTGTATAGGTGCATTGGAGGGTTTGGGTGCATCATTGAAGTGAGAATTTAATACTTTTGCATCATCTTTGAGTGGGTAGAGCTTAGATGTATGGAGCCATAGCTTGAGAATACTAGACTCCTTGGCCTTAATAGGGACATTCCACCCTAGCAAGGTTGAAGAGTAGACATTTATTGCGGCAACTATACCCTGGTAGAGCCTTCCATTATAGTTCATGTTTCTTTCCTTTCTAGTGTCACCTAGTTGTGTTTCCACCATACTCTCCTCACTAGGATGTCTTTTCCATTGTATTTTAGTTGTTAATGCTTTCCAATGTTGCATTTTTTCTTGAAATCATAATCTCTTCATGATCATTTTGTTTGTAGTTTGCCAAATGACTTGCTTAAAATTAAAATGGTACTAGAATCCTCAAAGAAGGTTTGTAGTAGTAAATATGTTGACAAAAGAAATGGAGTCAAGCCTAAATATTTACACAAAAAGTGAGACATCAAAGAAGTTACATTTGTACTAAAAAGAGTTCAAGCATGATTACACAAGATAAATGAAGAAATAAGTCTTACAAGAAACAAATCAGAAACATTGATAAGAAATGAAGTAAACACATTGACAAGAAACGAAGAAGCAATCACATATAAGGTGCCAAAGCAAGTACATTTATAAGAAACATAGGTCAACAAAATTTAAGCAAAAAATATGAAGCAATGAAATTTAAAGTGGATGATGGTGTTAGCATAATCACAAGTTTGCATGTGTAGCCCATTCCTCAAACATAGCCTTGACCCTGGACACATTCAAATCTTGTAACATTTGGAACCATGCCATTATTGTTAAGGTGGGGATCAAAGTCATTATCTCCAAAGTCATCATGTTTGTTCTCCAACATAACATTATGAAGAATACAATAAGCAAAAATGTACATGGGTATGTTAACATTCTCAATGCATTCTAAATGTGCATACACCCTCTTGAGAGGTGGAAATTGAATTGCTTCCAATAACCACTTGTTGGAGGACGATACTCTTTGAAGAGGGTGATAAGGTGCCAACATGCTCCATAGCCTGATTTGGCAAAGTAAGGCACGATGTGCATCCCTTGGATGCAAAGAACAAATTCTTGCAATACAAAAGCACTTGTAAACTGGAAGAAGATTTCTAGTGGTGGCTAGTGTCTTTGTCTCCTCTAGGTGCGACCATACACACATCCCATATGCATTGATATGCATCACACCTTTCTTGAAAAAAGAATGGAGTGAAAGTGGTGCCCACACCAATATTGGGTTGGCACACCCTAAATGTTTGGTTTTCTTGCTAGCTTGATATGGCTACCATTGATAGCACCACACACATTGGAAAGTAGAGTAAGAGCTTGGAAGTCAGTGATGATGTTTCTCAGTTTGGTGGAGGCAAGTTCTTGATGACCTGAATCTTAGTTGTATTGGTTGCAATGCCATTCGAGATCGTTTGGATTCTTTTGGCTTCCTACATGAGAGTTTGTATCCATCGAGCATTCTTCAAATGTTTCCTTTGCAAGTGGATAGAGATATTTCTTTATCCTTTTCATGTTGCAAGGTTGTGGAATATTAAGATCATTATTAGTGCTACACTCAAACTTTGAGTTTGAATCCTTTGACTTATTGGGGGGAGTCAAGATCTAAATTCTTTTTTCGCTTAGTCATTTAAGGACTTTAAGGATGGGAACGAGATCTATAAGTTTGTACCTTGAGAGTTTGTGATCTTGGACCTTGAGGTGTTCTAGCCATTACACCTTTGATTTAATCTTGACTATGCAAACATCAACTACAAGGTCTTCAACTTTTGAAGATTTAGGGTTTGTAAGGATTTGGTCTGAATTATAGTTAGTGGATCATTATTCTATATTTAGTGCTTTTGTATTTTGATGTTTCTTCTTCCCATTCATTGTTGTATTGCTCATCAAAAGCCTTTTATTTCCATAAGGCTTCTTGCTAGGCTATTACAATAGTGGAATGACATTTGATGGCCCCCCTATGAGATCCCCAGATAAATAAGCAAGATGACTATGTGTAAAGCCATTGTGTTAATTAAGGATTGAAAGTGGATTTATACACTCTTTTTAACCCCAAATTAATGATATAAAAGACATCTTAACTTTCCTTTATGTAGCCCAACTATCATCTCGCCCAACAATCTCATTCAAGTTACTTGCAATCTTTCAAATGTTACAATTTAACCCTTATTTTGAACTAAGACCCCTAACATATCAAACCCAATTTATTCAACATTTAAATAAAAGAAAGTACTTATCTCAAAACTCTTAAATAATCACTAACCTCTATTAATACTCAAGTTAAATCACTAATATACACTAATCATTACTTCAGTCCTACATCATTTTACAAAAGAATAAATGGATTCCATTAACCACTAAATTTTAACAACAAAATTTGAACAAGAAATAAATTAGAGTCTCTTTTCATTATTTTCACAAATTTCTTCCTTATCTAGACTTATTAAATTTTCTTTATTTTTACTAAAAATATTTATAATAATTATATTCAAACATGAAACCTTACATCCTCTTAATCAAATATTTTTTACAATCAATGTAGCCCATACACCACTTAGCATCAATAAATACTCGCATGTATTTCTAATATTTACTAGTTACTTCATACGAATAGCTAAAACTGCCATTTTCAACCTTAAAAATTAGGCATATCTAAATCTAGAGATCCATTACATCTAAAAATTGACAAGGAGATCCATATTACTATGATTCAACTCTATTTTTATGTTTTATCTTTAATCATTTGTTAATATCTTAAATATTTTTAATTACGATTAAAATGATCATTTTTACCACTAAAATGCTTATATATTTTAATTGATTCATTTTCAAAGGATAAGATTTCATCCCTAGGTTTATTTTATTATGTTTTTACTCTATTTCAACTCATTTTTCATTAATAATACTCAAAATTCTTAAGATTTCTCAATTAAGGCTTTAAAATATAATCGTAAACCTATTTTTTAATCATTCTCTTATCATTTCAATACATACAATGCAAGAATTTAATTCCTTTCCATCCATTTAAAACTCATAGATCATAAGCTCAATACATTCAATGCCAAATCTATTCAAACTATGCATTTTTCCTTAGTTTTGAATAGAATTGACATACTCGATTAATGAAGAAAAGGAAGATCTTTGGTCGTATTTGATGATGCTGATGCTTGCTTCTCCTCTCCCTTTATGCTCAACAATCTCCAAGTCTTCTAATATCTCCCTTATTTTTCACTAATATCCTCTAATTATCCCTTAATCCTACTATAATTCTCTCTCCCTACACCAAAGAATAGTCTTCAAGAATGGAATGATGGTGAAGGAGATGAGAGAAGTGATTGCTTGTAGCCAAAGGATGCTGAGAATGATGCCAAATGCTGCAGAGAATCCATCAATACACTCTTAGAATATGGCACCCAGATTTTGATGATTTTCTCTATTCTTTCTCAACCTTCTTATTTCCATGACATCCTCCTCCAACTTCTTGATTATCCCCTTTTTAAATTTTAAGATTTTTCCGCTTGAACCGAATCTTTCTGACACCCCTCCTCATCTTGGTCTAATTTTGACCCCGTCCATGGCTTCTCGACCCAAATTCTATGCATGCATGTTAATATATATCCGCATTTCTTCCCCTCTCTAGAATATATACTGCTTCTACTAAAAATCTCTCCCCATATTTGCCTTCTACCACTTACTACTTTTCTGCTCCCTAAAATTTCTTATCTTAAATATCCCAACTCTCTACTTCTAACTCCATCTCAATATGATCAAATACGGCATTACGATCTTATTTTTGTTAATTTTTTATGAAAAATATTTTGTAATATAGAGCTAGAGCCCTTCAATTTGCATGAAAAATAGTATAAAAATAACTCAAAATAAGTAGTTATCATTCCTCCCTCACTAGCTTTAGTGAGCTCTTGTGAACTAACAAATATGAAACTATGATATTCAAGAACTACTTCAATGTGGCAACATCCATGAAAAGTTCAGAACCAGTAATTGTGAAATGTGAAAAATAAATACTCACCCTCTCCAAGTTGTGAATGTCCCCACGAGCACATCTATAAGATCTACAAAAGCACACATAAAAGGCTAGTAGACACTGAAAATATAGAAAAACATATGAGTGTCTTGTTATAGAGTAAGCAAACAAATTAAATATAGCATTTAAAAAGGTTGAAACATGTGCAACCTAATTGTCCATGACTCACTCTCCCCATTAAAGTGCATAACTTAGTTTCATCCACAACATGTAGTATGCCAACTAGGAAGTGTTCTAGAGTTGCTAAACAACAATAATCCCACAAGGTAAGCTAATATTATAATACCAAATAGGACTTTGAGGGTTTAACTGCTAACCCTCCATGTTCTATTAGAACAACCAGTCAATGGTTCTTAACTCCCAACTTTCCTTTTTTTTAAAAAGTTTCTTTCTTTTGTTTTGTTTTGTTTCATGGGGTCAAAAGAGTATATATATTTATTCTCCATCCCAAAAGGTCCCACCTCAAAGAGATGCAAGGCATCAGATGTAGGGCACCTGCCAAGAAAATTCCAATAGCCTACTAGGACCTCAGAGGCAATAGTAATCTTCTTTTGGTTAAAAAAAAAACCCTTCAATCTTTAAGGTGTTTTTTTTTCTTTCTTCCTTTGGAAGAATAGAGAGATAGACTCTCCTAAACTTAATGTATGTTAATTTGGGTTTAAGTCTCTTTTCTTAAAGGAAACAACTAGAAGGCTAGTAATTCATCACTAAATTGAACGTTCAAACATTTTAGCCCAATAATTTCGCTTGAGGAATCTAATCTAACACATAATATTAGTCACTTTGCCTAGGTAAATGAAAGATAAAGATACCCACCAACTTAGCATCTCTCATCCACACTAACCCTATTGAAAATTTTGTGGAGAGAATCTTGTTGCCTAGCTATCTTACATCACTAAAAAGGAGTGATAAAGAGAAGGGAATAAACTCTATTAGATTCTTAATCAAGCACCACATACAATCCCATACTGGTGTAACTCACTTGTATACTAAATCCTTGTATGTGTTTAAGTATTGTTCATTTTTTTAAAGTAATGATTTTTCTAAGTAATGATATATTCCTAAATGCTAAAATCATTCCAGCCAATTAAAATGTTCACATGTAGGAGTCCCTACCCAAAGCGCAAGAATCGATAATACCCCTCTTGTAGATGTTCAGGTACTATGTTAACATAAAGAATCTTATTGTTCAGATGCAACCCCAAGCGCAAGTTCCAAATTCGACTCTTGCACTAAGTCCAGCTGTGGCTCAAGAGAAGAAATTCCTTCTCAAACAAATTAAGCCACCCGAGTTTGATGGCAAGGGAAGGACTATTCAACCTGATGCCGAGATCTAGATTGAGTCCATGGAGGACTATTTTGAGGTAGCAGGAACTGCACCTGCTAACCAAGCCATGCTCGCCAAACTTAAGCTTACAGGCGAAGCGAGACTTTGGTGGAAACAGTGGTGCAAAGACCAAGCGATCTCGGAGGGGACAGTCACTTGGGATAAGCTTAAGGAAGCTGTGTGAGGGAGGTATCTGTCACCTGCCTACCGCACACAAAAGATGAATGAATTCTATGACTTGAAGCAGCTAGGATTATCCCTTGAAGCATATTATTCGAAGTTCGTCTCACTCTTAAAGTATGCACCTCCAATGCATATGACATAGCAGGTGTCAAAATTCTGTATTGGGTTGAATTCACCCATAACACTCGATTGTAATCAATGCGCCCAACGGACCTACAAGATGCACTCATTCGAGCTGCTCCAATAATACAAGAGGTGCAGACCAAACCAAGGAACAACAGGATTTGGCCTTACAAAGATCAGAATAAGGGCATGTCTAAGGCTCAACTAAGAAAGCACAGGGTCAGAATCAGGGTCAAAGAAAGAAAGCTAGGGTCAATGCTGTCAACAACTTTGTCACAACACAAAGCAATGATCGCAATCCATGTATCCTGGCTAGCATAGCAAATACACATATCTATTGTACCCTTTAAGTATCTCATGATACCCTTCACGGCATCCCAATGTTTCTTGCCAGGTGTAGCCATATAGTGTGCCACAACACCAACTACAAAGGCAATATCTGGACGAGTGGCTATCATGGCATACATCAAACTGCCCACAATTGATGCATAAGGGATCTTGTCCATCTTGGCCCTCTACTCATCTGTTTGTGGAAAATCAGCATGTAAGACCTTCACATAAGAAGGTAATGGACAGCCAATAGGCTTCATGTCCTGCATGTGGAAATGCTCAAGGACTTTATGAATGTACTCCCTCTGTGAGAGGTAGAGTAGTCCTTGATGCCTATCCCGGTTAATGCACATACCAAGAATGTGAGAGGCTTGTCCCAAATCTTTCATCTCAAAGCTCTTCTTCAGCTAAGATTTGAGAGCATCCAACTCATCATGAGCTTTCCCTGTTATCGGCATATCATCTACATAAACCAAAAGCAATGAGCCATCACATGATTTCTTCGTGTAAAGACACAAATCCATAGCACTCCTCCTATAGCCTTGTGATTGCATAAAGGCATCAAACTTATGATACCACTCCCTAGGTGCCTGCTTCAAGCCATAAGGACTTTTCTTCAACTTGCACACTAGGTGCTCCCTACCAGGTTCTGCAAAGCCCTTAGGCTGCTCCATATAAATCTCATCATGCAAATCCCCATGCAAGAATGCAGTCTTGACATCCATCTAATACATGTCCAAGTCAAGCTGTGCGACTAAGGCCAAAACCAAGCGTAGGGTGGTCATTTTGACCACATGAGAAAAAACTTCATCAAAGTCAACTCCATGCTTCTGTTTAAAACCCTTAGCAACAAGTCTTGCCTTATAAGCCGGCTTGGGGTTTCCAGGGGTACTTTCCAGCTTGTACACCCATTTGCACGGCAAAAGTCTTCTTGCCCTTAGGCAATGCAACCAAATCCCAAGTCATATTCTTATGCAGGGAGTCTATCTTGAACTGCATAGTCCTCTCCCATGAGTGACTATCACCCTTGCGCATAGCCTCATCATAGGTGAGAGGCTCTCTTGCATCTGTAACCAAGACATAGTGCATGGAGGGCTCAAATATGTCAGGTGGACATCTATCTCTAGTAGAACCTCTCACTACAGGCTTTGCTGCTTGTCCAACATCCTGGCCATGTGGACCAACTACTGCTCCAGGCTGTCCAATTGGCTATGTAGGAGCATGTGGCTCCTCCTGGAATATAACCATGCATATCTCTACCACCTTCTCAGGCTGCCTATGCATCTTGTCTTCATGGAAGACTACATTATGGCTGCGGATGACTTTCCACACCTGTGGATCCTAGAGGTGGTAACCCATCTTGCTTGCATCTCCATAGCCAATGAAAATGCATTTGACACTCTTAGGATCCAGCTTACTACGCTTGTACTTGGACACATGGCAGAATGCCTCATATCCAAAGACACGTAGATGCACATAAGACGAAGGTTTCCTAGTCCATATCTCCTCTACAACCTAGAAATCCAAACCACTGGAAGGTGATCTATTTATGATATGCACAGTTGTACTAACTCCCTTAGCCCAAAATCTCTGTGGGAGGCATGCATGGCTAAGCATACTGTGTACAAGCTCTTGGATGGTTCTATTCTTCTGCTCAGCCTAACAATTTTGGGGTGGGGTTTAGGGGGCGGTCAACTGACGCTTAATACCCCTTTCGTCACATAGCTGCTCAAAGGCATGTGACACATATTCTCCCCCATTATATCAATTCTAAGGCATTTCAACCTATGCCCAGTCTGGTTCTCAACTAATGCAAGCCACCTCTGAAACACAGCCAAGACATTTGACTTAAGCTTAATGGGATAAGCCCAGACTTTAAGCAAAAAATCATCAATAAATGTCACAAAATACTTTGCACCACCCATGGGCCCATAGACATCCGAATGTACCAATGCCAAGGGTTCACTCATGCATGTCTTACCAGACTCATGCATATTCCTAGTCTGTCTGCCATAAAGAAAATGCTCACATGAATCAAAACATGCATCATTTTCATTCCCTTCAAGGACATATGGCCCAAACGGGCATACTAAAGAGATACATGTGGGATGGAACCCACATATAAAACATGATCAACAAAGGATCCATCAACTACAAGAGGATAGAGGGTGCCAGCCTTAGCACCTAGCAAGCACAAGTCTACCACGTATGATCTTCTAGGAAGAATCCCCAAAAGAGACATGAAACCCAGCATCATCAAGCTTCCTTACAAACATAAGACTACATGTAAGCATAGGTACATGACGTATATCCTATAATAGAAAAGTACTGCCAGTAGAGAACTCTAGCCATACATCCCCAATGCCAAAAATAGCAAGTGACCTATCATCACCCAAGCGAATTGAACTAAAGATAGTGCAGTAGGAGCGAAACCACTCACGCCATGGTATAACATGAAATGAAGCACCAAAATCCAAAAGCCAGCACTGCGCATACATAGAGTGAACCTCAGTCAATGTCATAGCATCACAAGAATTAGCTGCAAGGATGTACTCCCCATTAGAGTCATCAGTCTGCATGACATTTATTTCCTTGATTTTCACATGGATTTTGCAGATACCATGCTGCAATCAGAAGACTTTTCCTGTACTTTGTCTTTCCCCTTCTCTTTGCGTTTCTCATTGCGCAACTCATGACATTGTGGACATATATGACTTAGACCTAGACTTCTATGACTCTCTTCCACGGCCATTCCCATGGTCATTCTTTCCATTACCATCTCTGCCTCTAACAGTCAAATCATGTGATACATGAGAGGCATCCAAGTTCTTACGGTTGATCTCTTCTTGCAGAAGAGCACTCTCTACATCATGCAAGTTCAAAATAGTAGCAGGAGCACATAAGGTAGTGCGGAATACATCCCATGACTCACTCAAAGTCCCAAGCAAAAACAATGGAGTAACCTCATCATTGAAGGTAATGCCCTGTGAAGTCAAGTTATTGAGGATAGCATGGAATTGGCTGAAATGAGGAGACATCGTCATATTCTCCTTCATGCACAGATCCATAAGTTGCTTCAGTCAATAGATTTGACTTGCTGGACTTTTGTTGTCATACATGTTCTTGATCTTATCTCAAAGCTAGCAAGCACTTTGTGCTTCCTCAACCACATTGTAATGCACCTGTTTAGTGAGAGACAAGATGAGGGTGGACTTGCATAGCTCATCAAGCTCCATCCATTTGTCATCAATCACAGTTTCAAGCTCCTCTCCATGCAACCTTAGGGTTTTATCTGTGATTTTTGCACCAATAACTACCACAAACTTGGCTCTTTCAATAGGTATAGTTTGTACCATCAAGCTTAGTGATGTTGAAGATAGCACTACTAATGGAAGAAGATGCCATATTGCAATCCAAAATGGTACAGACAGTTCAAAACTACTTGCTATTTTCTATTGTAAATAGTCAAAATACCACCAAAACCAAGGCAAAATGACCACAAACGGATAGCTAATGATACTACCCACCAAGTACCATCAAAAGTACATAAAATCAGGATGATTTAGTATGAAAAATACATCACAGTCAATGCATACTTTCTTGCTATAATAAATTACAGCCAGATACAATGAGAGTAAACTGTAGGCAAAATGAATGTACCAAGTCAACCACTAATTGTCAAAGCATAACCAGCTTCAAGTGGGCATAAATCAGTATGTGACAGTCATACGGGCATCAAGAAAACACCCAAGCATGTCAAATGAATTTTTTAGTAAGCCGGCACATCCCTTGTGTAGTAATACAGCAAAGTGTACATGACATTGGCAAGACTTGACACAAATAGGTGTATGCTCAGGGAGTGCAAAGCCCAAATCAGCCCAAGTACATCTGTGAGGACCACAACATATCAACCATGCAACATCCAAGTGAAGATCCCAATCTCAAGTATCTGAATGCTCAAGTAGCATAAACCCACTTGCTCTATGTCTATCAAGCATATCAAGATGCTCCCACTGGCACAAAAGCCATAGATGTCAAGCAAGAAAGCTTGAACAAAGCATGTAAGAGTGTACCAGTGACAAGTTTCCAAGATCAAGCATCAATGAGACATCCCAAGCATGTAGGCTCCGTAGCATCCATACATTGCATCCATAGACATCAAGTATATCCAAACTATAACTTTGGCAAGCCAAGAAATAGCCAAAGTAAGCTCCGGGCAATCAAATGTCAAGCCCAAGTAAGCGGCAGTAGCAATCAACTCCAAGACAATGTAACTAGCATGTATAAGTGGCATAAGCCAATCATGTCAAGATTGGTCAGACATAAGCAAAGTACATGCTATAAGTACATCAAAAGATAGAGATTTGAGTTCTACAAAGTAGAGCTCAATCTCAACCAATGATTCGAAGCAATATCAAGCTCAAAGTTGATCCTCGATGATCAATACATCAAAGTATATCCCCAAAGCATGTCTCGATTCCAAGAGGCATAGACAAACATGAAGTAATAGGCTTCAGCCCACTATTGTACAACATTGATTTACTGTTGAAAACTATGATTTCTCAGCCCAAAAAATCAGTCCAAGATCATGGCAATACATATTCCTTGCATCCCCCAACAATAGGTCATCAATAGGCATCAAACCGCTTAACTAGGAAGCTCCAAACAAGCATAGCATCAACTGCTAGTGTAATGTTGACATTTAGTGTCTCTAAGTTGTTGTAAACTGGTTCAAAATAGTGGTACATGGCCTCATATCAATGTTCAAGGCTCGGGAAGCTTCAAAGCATGTCAAGCATAATTGCCAAGGGTGCCACAATGATTACAGGTATGCCATGATCATCAGCAAGTTGAAGAGGAGCTGTTTAGGGGCTTCCAAGAGGCGCAAATTCACGTTGAGTTGCTAATGGATTCTGTTGCTCCTACTGAGGCTATACAAGGTGAAAGGGGGTTCAATCATGAGGCAATGAAGGCCTAGTGCAAGCCCAAGGTAGCGTACAAAGGCTTCAGGCAGGATATGGTGTGAGCAAGCTCCAATGGTGGGAGATATGGCTGCCCTTGATCTTGCAAACCTTGATGTACCTATGAACTTCAATGAAACCCTAAAGCAAGTGAATGAATACATTTTTTGTAATGCCTTGAGGATGCGCAAGGGGACCGAGAAGGTGCTCAAAAAGCCAAGGAGTAACAGGAGCTCGAGAGAGTTGCTATGGTTGCCAGGAAGGAGACCCAATGAGTGTAGGTAATCAATAGGAAGCTAAAGCATTAGGGGCAAAAACGTTTCAAAAATGGCACTTGTAAGAAAATGATTAAGTTACTAATTAGTTGAGGTTTTAAAATAATGAACCCTCCAAATTTGGCCATTCAGACGTGATTAATGAGAGAATTTATTATTCATTTAAGAGGTTAGCCATTAAATGCCTAAGGATGTTAACTCATGTCAGAGGTCACTTTTCGGCCATTATTCTTTCATTTTGAATATTTTACTATCACGTTTTCCACCAAAATCACGCTTCTTTTTTCGCCTGCATTCATTTGAATCATCGTTCTCTCCTCTTCACTTTGTTTCTTAGTTCTTAAAGTAGATTTTACTCTGTCGTAAAATTTCTCACCAAAATCACGTCCGGTTCTTACCAGCAGCGTGCATTGGTCTCCCTTCGTCTCCCTTCGTCTCCTTTCACAAAATCTTAAGAAGGTGATCATCAACAATCAAAAGGGTCTCTACACAGAGGATCAATACCACTTACTTGCCGATTGAGCTATAGAGATATGGTCCTCCATGGACCTGAGACGAGATCATCTTGTTAGTTTTCAGCAGACCCAACTAGGTTGGGACATCCAAGCCGCATCTTTACTTCAATCCCTAAGATATCCATTCTGTAAGATTTTGTTTCAACTAAATCCAAGCTTTTTCTTCAATCTCTTCAATTTGATTCATAAGAAAATGGGTAAAAGAGTCCCATGGTGTTGATGCAAATTGGTAGGGATAGATATACTAAGGATAATCCTTAAGCTAATAGAATAGAAAGTGAAAATTTTCACTTTGATCTTGACACTTGAAAATAGAATATCTTCATTATACAGTGTTGTAATATCAACTTTTTAGCAAGGACTAATTGATAAGACAAGGATAATATATTATAATTAGAAGAAAGGAAGTACTTTGATTTCTGGGAGATAAAAATATTTACCTAGTAATAGATTAAAAATATTTATTATTCAATTTTGTCTCTTAAAATATAAAAAAATTAAACAAGTAATAGATAGAAGTATTAGTGATATTGTGTATCATTTCAACTTTAGGACTAAGATGATTTTATGTGTGCAGGATGCTTCGAAGAATATGAAGGATACAACTTCTTACTTAATATTAGCTCTTGGGAGTATTTTTCTCATCATACCCTCAAGTATGATTAGTACTATGGGGTTTCAAGTTTCAATATCTTCAATTGTGATTCTTATTAGCACTATCAGATTTCAATACCTAAATGGTGGCTTGATGTCATGGGATGATACTACTCATGATATCATATCCTAGCAAATCTCTTAAGATCTATTCCCTTGATTTGTAAGAAGAAATAGAAAGGACTTGAATCTATTTCTTTCTCTCAGAACTCTGATTCTAAAGCAGACTGATTTTATAATTGAAAGCATCACTACATTATTGATGCTTTATCCTTGTATATCTTTTTTCAAATGTAATATATCTCAATTTCACAAAAGAAAGACCATCAAAATAATCAGTCTCCATTTCACAAAAAAAATTTACATAACTTTATTAGGCTCTGAAAAAAATTTAGAAAATTTTTAAGCTTTTTTTTTAGCTCATTTGCTATTTTAAAAATATTTTTAAGCAAAAAATGGCTTAAAAGAGACCCAAAAAATCACAAAAAAACCACCCAAAAATAGCATTGCCGATACAACGCGAATATGGGTATCTGAGTGTATTCGCGTTGTATCGGCAATGCACTCAGATACCCATATTCGCGTTGTATCGGCAATGCATTGCCGATACAACGCGAATATGGATATCCGAGTGTATTGCCCATATTCGCGGATACCCATATTCGCATTGTATCGGCAATGCATTGCCGATACAATGCGGATACCCATATTCAGATACCCATATTCGCGTTGTATCGGCAATGCTATTTTTGGGTAGTTTTTTTGTGATTTTTTGGATCTCTTTTAGGCCGTTTTTTGCTTAGAAATATTTTTAAAATAGCAAAAGAGCTCAAAAAAATTCAAAAAAATTTCCATGAGTTTATTAGGCTTTGAAATTTTTTTAGAAATTTTTAAAGATTTTTTTTGAGCTCATTTGCTATTTTTAAAAATATTTTTAAGCAAAAAAGACCTAAAAAAGACCCAAAAAATCACAAAAAAACCACCCAAAAATAGCATTGCCGATACGACGCGAATATGGGTATCCGAGGCGTACGTCGGATACCCATATTCGCGTCGTATCGGCAATGCTATTTTTGGGTGGTTTTTTTGTGATTTTTTGGGTCTTTTTAAGGCTTTTTTTTGCTTAAAAATATTTTTAAAAATATAAAATGAGCTCAAAAAAATATGAAAAAATTTCTAAAATTTTTTCAAAGCCTAATAAACACATGGAATTTTTTTGAATTTTTTTGATAGGTTTAAGATCTCACAAAAAATAAGTCATTACAAGGGGGGTGTACTTTGTACGCGCATGTTTACTCCTTTATGATACTGAGGGACGAGGACCCCTACGGAGATTTTGTTGTGCCACTCTTGCACCATATCAAGTCATCCATGATATGCAGTGAAAAGTATAGTACCAAACATTATGCTTTTTGCCACGCTCGCGCCGTATGAACTGCTCCACGATACGGTGCGAATATGACCCTGCGAAAATTTGGCTTTGCTGCTCTCGCGTCATATCAACTTATCCTCACATGGTTGAATTTATGAATTTATGAATTATCCTTACATTGTTGCTGCTCATGCTCATAAGATCACCCTAATGAATAAAGATTTTAATATGATTAGAAGAATAAGGTACCGATGATGATGTTTGCAAGAGAAAAATCAATGTAATTGGATCTGTTAATTATAAGAGAATGGGTGAGGTGTATGGGCAAAGGGTTATTAATGTTTCTTGCACTTCTGAGGAAGAGGACTATCTTAGCATATCTCATGAGGACAAGTCCATGCTAGTTGTAAAAATGATATTTAATTGTTAGATTCTGTAGTTTATTATTGCATAAGGTAAGGCATTTTGACTCTAAAAAATTTTAGTATATAGAATAATTGTGCTATTGATTGCAAATAACACTCCTTTATTTTTGCTATTAGCTTTAGGACATTGATTGCATCTCTTAGCCAATAAATCTCTAAAATTATGTGTATTGTTGATCCACTGTTATCAATGGAATTTTTTTTGAGATTTGGTTCAAATATAACAATGTATTTTTTTTGAGATTTGGTTCAAATATAACAATGTCTTTCAAAGCTTTTGATTCCATCACAACTACCATAAATTTTTTTATTACATCGGATACACTCACCAGAGAAATTATCCTCATGAACTCTCTAAGTGGTATCCATGGCCAAGGAAGAATGTGGGTTGAATGGAATACTGCTTGCTTTTTGGTTAATTATTTATTTTATTTGATTATCTATTTTAGTTACATGTTTCCATTTGCAGTGCTGGCAGGCTCCTGACTACCTTCTTGGACACCACATATGAGGATATTGTTGATCCTAGAAAACCATATAACTCTCTCTAGCAAGAAGTACCATTGCAAAGTCACAAAGTCATACATATACTTATGGAAAAAGAGTGCTTTTCAAATGTCTGCAGGACAATAGATTCAAAGATACTCAAGATAGATGGAGTGAATGTAAGTCTCTTTCATATTGTTGGTTTTTTTAGGGACCCCTTTTTACCAACTTGTTACATTTTTTCTCGCAGTGCTGGCAGGCTCCTCTTCCGAAAAGTTTCTACTTAGCCAGGATACCTTCGTTCTTTGTAAATTTGCTGTTTTGAAGCAAGCCATGAAGATATGGAGGGGTACAAACCATGATAAACGTATTCTTCTTGAGATCCTTCCAGCTGTCATGGACTTTTTAATATCCTGAGATATTTTGAATTTGAAACTCTGCACCGTTACCTTGTCAGGAATCTCCCAGTTTAGAGATGAAAGACTTGGCAATGACAAATCTTCGATATTCCCATACCTATCTGCTTTAGAGGGAACCACATACTGTGCATAATATATAAAAACCTTGCATTCACTAAAAAAAGACACAGTTTGATCGGCATAAATAATGTCTACCAATACCTTATGAATGACATGGAAAGTCCCACTTAGGCTTTCCACAGGTTGCCATTCAATACTTGTTGACGGAAAGATATCTACAATGACGAACCGTTTGTTAGAACTTGCATAAATGGAAAAGAATTATATACGTTATTCAACTAATAACTTACAATGTGTTTGTTGGGGAACACATTCGTTTGGAGGCAAGTGCATATCCTTGGCCATGTAAACATGTTGCACCTTGACAAACCAGCCTTCGGGCATAATTTTGAAGGCAATGATACGCCCCTTCTTGTGATGTTTTATATCATCTCGTTTTCTTCTTTTCACCTTATGAGAGCCCTTGCAAGATAGCAGCATGGTAACCCAATCGTTTACAGCAAAGGTTTTGGGCTCAAAATTTCCATCTGCTCCCTGGCTATAGACTGTGCAAGAGTGTATTAAACGAGAAGGGCGCCTGGAGGAAGCCATGAAAAGAATGAAAGTGCAGAGAAAGAAGCTCAAAGAGGGGTGAATGAACTAAAAAGTAGCGCCAAGAATACAAATGAGTATGTATTGGGCGCCAAAAACAATATTGAAAGATCTTCCGACTTTCAAAAAACTCATTATTAATTTCATCACATCTCTGTCACGTATTTTGTCAGATTTGTAAGTAAATAACGTCTTTGGGACTCCAAAACATGTCAGACTTTAGGGGTTTTGGCTAAAAAAGAAGAGAGAATCACGAAATGGACTCCACTATCTCTAAAAAAGAGGAGACAAGAATACCATATTCTTGCACATGTGGCGAACTCTCTTTGGCCCTTTTCTTAATCCCGTGATTAACAAAAGTGCATTTTTTGAAGCGTTTTTGGCCCTAATGGGAGACACAAACCAAGATCAAGTAGTCATAAATCCATACTCTAATACTAGTTGAAAGGTGAGAAGGATCAAAGCTTTCTTGGAAGAGTTATGGCAGGAGAGGAAGAGCAAGAAAGAGAGAGAGACCAAAATGGGAACTCCAACAGTCACAAAGTGTGACTGGGCCTTCTTGTATTCAAACTGTCACTAAAAGAATAAAGAATAAAGTGATGATGATGGGCGCTCGCCACCTATAGTGTGCAATGGCGGGTACTGTCAGTGTAGTAATACATAGGCGGCTAGGCGGAGGTGCCTTCACCCCCAACAATTGCTACTATACATTTGATAAAAAAATCCCCATGTACTACTATTGATTATCGAGTTGCAGAGGAGATATGGTTCAAAAACCTCCCTCATATGCACATCTTAGAGTCTTTGAATGTGATGCTTTCTACCATGCACCCAAGGACAAATATAATGAGTTGGATCCTAAGTCACTAGTGAAATGTATATTTCTTAGTTATGATGTAGGTAAGATGGGCTATCACCTATGGAATCCACAAGCTTGGAAGGTTATCCATAGTGATAATATTCATTTCCATGAGGAGAAGGCATGTAAGCAACCTGAATAGGTAGTGAGGTATGCAAGGTGATATTTTAGGAGAAGCCTCCTATTACTATATAGCCAGCTAAATAGCCTACACCTAATGTTCTAGTGCCCCATGATCATGATATTGAATAGTGTAGAGACCCCACACTTGTTTTGATACGGTCTACTAGAGTTAGATGTTAGCTTGATCAATTTGCACCCTTCATGGACTATATTATAGTGATAGATTCTAGTGAGTTCCTTCCTTATATGAGGAGGCCATGTGCAGAGGTGATAGTCACTCTTAGGAGAGGGCCATGTAGTTTGAGTTTGATTCACTACAGAAAAACCATGCTTGGGATTTGGTTACTTCCCCTAGTGGAAGATATGCATTCCCATGCAAGTGGGTGTATAAGTTGAAGAGTATCCTTGGACACCCCAAGCCAGTATATAAGGTTAGATTGGTTGCTACTCTAATGATTCTAAGCAAGATTGACTTTGATAAAAAAAATTCTCCTATAGTCAAGATAACTACCCTACAATTAGTTTTGGCCTAGTTGAGCAATTAGATCTACATCTTTATTAGATGGATGTGAAAACTACCTTTTTATATGGAGACTTGAATGAGGATATCTATATGCAATAGCCTAAGGGATTTATGGAAAAGGGCAAGGAATACCTAGTATGTAAGTTGAGAAAGAGCCTTTATGGCCTTAAGCACGCACCTAGGACATGGTAACATAAGCATGATACTTTCATACATTCACAAGGATATAATTGCAGTTATATGGATCCATGTTTATACACAAAGAAGGCCCATGATGATGATAGCCTAATTATCTTATTACTTTATATCGATGATATATTGAATCATTGGGAGATCTCATGATGAGTTAGATGCTTTGAAGACTTAGCTCAAGAAGAGCTTTGAGATGAAGGACATGGGGCATGGGCCTCACATATTCTTGGTATGTGCATCAAACGCGGCATCTCTCTAAGGGGCTCCTTTGCATGTCACAACATGAGTATATATAGAAGGTGCTTGAGTAATTCCATATGTAGGATGTTAAGCCTATTGGCTATCCTTTACCTTTACATATGAAGATCAATCATGCCGATTCTCCCCAATCAGATGAGAAAAATGTAGATATGACCAAGATCTCATATGCATCCATAGTGGATAGTTTGATGTATGCCATGATAGCCACTTTTCATGATAGAGCATTCGTAGTAGAAGTTTTGGCATGCTATATGGCTATACCTAACTAGTGATGTTTGAATGCTATGAAGGGTATCATGAGGTACCTAAAAAGGTACTACATATATGTACATTTGCTAAAGTAGATAAGGTACTATAGTCATGGACTACATTGACTCTAACGATATAGGACATACAAATAATAGGAAGTCCACCTCTAGGTATGTATTCACTTTTACCGAAGGTGTTATTTCTTGGATATCCATTGTGCATAAATGTATAGCCTTATCTACTATTGAGATAGAGTATAAGGCTTACAAGGAGACCTATGTTTAGGCCATCTAGTGGAAAACCTTGGTATTATTGTTACTCCTACACTGTCTTCAAATTCTATGAGTGCCATTTAGTTGTCCATCAATCTAATCTTTCATGTGAAGACAAAGAACATTGAGGTGCACTATCACTTCATCAAGGAGGTGGTAGAGGGCAAATCTATTGAGCTTGTCAAGATCTTGAGACTAACAAGAATCTTGATCCTTAGGAAGATGATGGGCATAGAATGAGATGACGTCTATTCCTCATCCTCTGATACTTTATGTACATTTATACTTTGTCACTTTCTTCTTATTCTCTCCTCACTCAAGGCACATTCACCTTTAAGTGGAAGGTTATTGGGAGTAAAGGTGCTTGTGCTTATGCCTTTGTATTTACTATACACACAATAATCGTACACATGTATACTACAAGTGGTGGGCATCCATCACTATCACTTTATTCTTTATTCTTTCAATGGCTATTGAATAAGAGACGGCTGGTCACACATTGTGACTGTTGGAGTTCCCACGTACGGTGTGTCTTTCTCTTTCTCTCTTGCTCCATCCACTATAGCTCTTGCTTTACTCTTTATTTTGCTTGTGTGCTTCCACTTGGGCTCCTAGGGGGTCCACTAGGGTTTATCGTATGGTACCACGTGAGTGTAAGGGAGGGGGGTTATTTAAGGGAAGGAAGGTACATTTTATTAGGTAAGGTCCCATAAATAGGGGGTAGATAAGGGGTATTTTTATATATTTCTTGCACGTAGGTGACGTCTCCTTATGACTACTAGTGAATCGCCCATGCTTGGGCTCTACCTTTTAGGGAAAACCCATTGGGGGTTCCGCCCTCCTAATTTCCTTATGAATGGGTATTTTATAGTTATCTAATTACCTAACATATTTATGTGAGCACATAAAAGCAACTTCCTTGATTAATCTTTAAGCACGTAAAAGTAACTTTCTTGATGCAATTAAGCAAACTCCCTTAGTGTAGGATTTATGCTACTAGCCTTGGGGGAGGCCTAATGCATTCCATCTCAACCTATTTATAATAAAATTTCAATCAAAATCCTAAGGTATTACAATCACCAACAATCCATTCATAGTGCATCAATCATTTCTTAATATGCATGAATGAAAATATTAGAACTTACCCTAGTAGTAGGCAATCCTTACAATAATGTTTGGGCTCACTCTTTCCCTTAGGAATTATCCTAGAGTTTCCAAGTCATGAGTTATAACTTTGTTAGGGGATCAAGGCTCTCTTTTATCATGTTTGGTTAGGTTCTAGCTCTTCAATTTAAAGAGCATCCTCTATTCTTGATTCCATAAAAGATAGGGAATCCTCTAAATCTTCCCAAATAAAGATCGTTGAACTCATTAGGAGTTTTCATTGGATGGCCTATGATTTCTCCTAGGTTTTTAGTCATAGATATTTTTTCACAAAATATCCTATCTAAGGGCCCTTGGGAATTTGAAGGAATAAGCCTAGTAGTTCTTTTCTACAATCATTTTTCAATGATTATTTGTTCTTGTTGTCTCTTACGCTAGTCTATCTAGACTAGGTTTTTCGTCAAGCCTTAGGTTAATTATTTACCTAGAAAGATTTGATAACCTAAGTATTTAGATCTTTACAAGGACAATCTAAGTATCTAAATCCATTTCAAGTAGATTTACTAATTGTTTTCAATATATGGGTAAGTTCTAAGACTTACAATTTTTTAAGGCCTTTTAATTATGTAATTTAGATATCATATGGATCATCAAAGAAAATTTCTCTATGATCAAAAGAACTTGTTTATGAAATTTTATTACGCAATTTTAATGAAAAAAGGGATAATTTACATAATGGTTTGAGCTATAGATCAATTTTTTCTTCTTAACCAACTTAGAACTAAAATAGCCTAATTTCTCTTATTCAAAGACCTTCTATCTTTGCATATTAAAATATTTTTTTCCAAAATATTGAAATATCCTAAATCGATTGAACCTCCCTATGATTGATTCCAATTAGATATTCCTATTAGTAAAATATCTAAAGGAAGGTACCTAGGATTGCTTTTGCAAAGTGTCAGATCAATACTTGTCGGTTCATTCCCAACTCCAACACTACGGTTCTTGAGCTTATTTTCTTTGGGCCCATTTGCAAAGTCATAGATCCTTCGAATGATGCTTTTAGCCTCTCTCTCTCTCTCTCTCTCTCTCTCTCTCTCTCTCTCTCTCTCTCTCTCTCTCTCTCTCTCTCTCTCTCTCTCTCTCTCTCTCTCTCTCTCTCTCTCTCTCTCTCATAGTATATATCTCAAGAATATTGAAGAATTATGTGGATTGTAGAAAGATCGAACAAGCCTTCCTCATAGGAAGTATATGAGAATTTTGAAGATTAGTGGCCTTGTCTCATCATAGTGAAGATGCCAAAATTTTTCACTTTTCATACTGGATCATAATATTTTAAGTTGCCTAAAGATTTCACAGAGTCCATCAATAACACATCAAACATCTATTGTTACTTTTATAATGTAAATAGGCATGCATTGATTGGAACTTTTAGGATACGTTTGTGAAAGTTCTTTGATATTTTTCATATTTATTTCTCAATAACAATTGTGTGTGTGTGTGTGTGTGTGTGTGTGTGTGCGCGCGCGCGCGCGCGTGCATGCGTGCGTGCGTGTGTGTGTGTGTCCCCTTTTCTGCAGTGTTTTGGTCCCAATAAGAAAATGCAAATGGTCTAAAGACTAAGGATTTATATAAGCCTTAGAGAGGGGGGAAGGTAACCTTTCCCCCTCCTCTCTCTCTCTTTTTACTGTCATAGCCCATCCACGTGCCCAATTGCATGGCAGGGGTGCAAGTTTATGATGCTTGGGGGGGGTGTTGATGCTAGTGGTGTGGTGGAGTGCCACTTAATGGCAGTTTGCATGGTGGCACGTGGTGGCAACAAATGAGGCACAAAAACTAAGTAAGATTTTTAATTTAAAGTTAAAAAATTTTCATTTTTTATTATTCCCCCAAGTCTAGTTGCACATGTGGGGAGGGGAGGGGAAACCTGAGATATCACAACAATTATAATGTCATGGAAAAACTTTTTCACATCTCCTCTTTTCATGGCCTCAAACATGATTTCTCTAATTTTGTTACATGCTATTACAAAATCTCAAAGCAAAAAAACATGAGGTGTGTCTTTTACTATTAACATATCAGTGGTAAAAAGAAAGAGCTCTTAGAATGAAATAAGCATGCAAAGATCAATATTACTTTGAAAAGCAATGGACTTGAGAAATGTATCCATTTTTATTTTTGAAAGTACAAGTACTATAGCTAGCATTCACTACAAGGGAATGGGGCAATAGTGACGATCATTTGCAATGCAAAAAAGTGGCATCGCTAAAAGTGTTGCTAATAGCGATGCTAATAGCGACACCGGTCTTTTGAAAACCTGAGCATGACATTTGCGGTGTAAAATAGCTGGTTCTCACAGCAAACAAAATAACTGGAAATTCATGAAATACACCATTCTTGCAATGAAATATAAGAGATACACCATGTTTGCAAGGAAGCCATAGCCAAGGTGGCTAGACATGAAATTATATTGCCATGGAAGGCTGAGAATCATAGATGAATGCTGCAACATGAATACTCACCTCATGTCAAGGTGGGACATGGTATCCACCCCATATCTTTGTGGCTAAGAGCATGCAATCTCTTAGTTGGTGGGAGGAAGGAACCTCAAAGTATGTATTTCCTGAAAATGGCAAAAAAGATACTTCACATGTTACATCTCCACCTTTTATACTTAACCCTAGCCTACTCTAGACTAAGGTAACTTGTGCTTTATTACAAGCCATCCCGACCTAAAAGAGCTTTGTCCTCAAATCTAAATTGGGAACACCCTTTGTACTATGTCTTGTTCCGACTTCTAGATTTTTCATTATTAATTTGTATCTGTGTTTTCGGGCTCCATTTTATCGTTTTTCCATGTGAACGTCTCCTCATGCCCCCAAAAATGCATTCTGACCTCATCCCCTTGTCATCCACACTTGTCTTTACATTATTTCCTTTTATTGTCCTTTGTTTCGATGCATGAATCTTTCCCAATTAATTTTCACGTCCAATTGCAAATGCATTTTTCTTATTTTTTCCATGCAAACTCACTTTACTTCCCCGAAACTGTGTTTTCCTATATCCATTGAGTCTAATACCTCAGTACAGACCTTTTTTCTTTTCATCTCGCTGGGTTTCAACTTACGTATCCCTTCGTATTCAATTTTATGTCTTATTTCGGGTGTATTTTTGTGGGCTTTTCCATGTATAGAGGTCGTATCCCAATCAAAATCGCATTTTGAAGTGTTTGGCCAGTCCGCCATGTCAGCCTACCCATTTTTCCTTTTTTTCACACTTCGTTCCGGTGGACGGATTTTCCGCAATTAATTTTCGTTTATTTTTGTGTCTCGAAGTTACAAAGGTTTACATGTGAATGCCCTCGTTTTCGTCTTTTGACGCATGTGCCGCATTCGGGCCATTGTCCGTCCCCCCTCATTCTCGACATTGCAACCTTTTTTTTAAACCCCGTCCGCGTCCATGCCTAGGACGGGGAGGTTGTTTTTCTTCTCTTCTTCTTTTTATTTTTTTTAAATTTATTTAAAAAACAAATCAATTTCAAAAAAGTTTTAAATTCCCCCTATCCCATTCATAACTACCCCCTCTCCCTCCTCCCTCTTCTCTCTTCTCTTCTTTCTTTCTCTCTCTCTCTCTCTTCTTCTTGTCTCTCCCCGATTCCCCCTCTCTCTCTCTCCTCCTCTTCTTCTTCTTCTCCCGCTTTCCTCCTCCTCATCCTCCTCCTCCTCCTCCTCTTCTCTCTCTCTCTCTCTCTCTCTCTCTCTCTCTCTCTCTCTCTCTCTCTCTCTCTCTCTCTCTCTCTCTCTCTCTCTCTCTCTCTCTCTCTCTCTCTCGCATTCTGCCTCCCGCTCCCTCCTTTCTACTTCTCCCTCCATCTCCTACTCACATCGTGCACCATCTCCCCCTCCTCCCCCACCTTCTCTCCCTCCTTCTTCTCCCTTTGTCCTACCTCCCTCTTCCATCCTCCCTCCAAAAAACATGGAGCCCCAAGAGAGACACCGAGAAAAAGGGGTTTCTACTGCAAGAAAATGTATCTTGTAACATCAACAAGCTTTTGTTTTCTTCTTTAGAGAACCACAATAAGGAAAAGAACACCACTAGCAAGAAATCTTGACGGAGCATCAAAGAAACAATCTCCCACGGCTTTATCTTCAACAAAATTCATCATTCTCTTCATATTCTTCATAGAATTCATCAACCAATAAAGAGAACACAAAAGAAAAACCACTTTGAATGGAGAAGTATCACATATGATTCATCTTCATTGTCTTCATAGTTTTCTTTCACAATCCTTCATAGATAGATACATTGTTTTGCACAGAATTGGCTATCTCTGACTCTCTCTTTCTCTCTCAATCAATAGTACATTATACCCTCACTACAATACTCAATAATCACTCATAATACTCATTTTTGGTCGTGGGTACCCATTCCAAAAGGTGTGTCTAATATGAAAGGTCACCAGAGCTACCACAGTGGCTCTTCATAGCTCATCACTGTCACTTGACTCCAGTCTTCACTTGAGTCTTCAACAGCTACTTCTTCCACTTCCTTGAGCTCTTTTGAACTTACATTCACCTCTTTCCAAGGCTAGAAAACTTTCCCAAAGTCAAATACATTCCATAAAACACTTACACAGGCATATAGAACAGAAATAGAGCAGGAACAAAGGCTCTACAGAAGCTCAATAGAGGGTTACAAAAGGTCAATAGAAGGCATTAGAACCTCATAACTCATACTAGAACCATTCCAAACTATCAAAAACTAGTCAACGAGCTTTCAAGAGACCTCAACTTTCATCAATCATTAATCCATGCTTCATACAGAAGAAAATAAGAATAAAATAGAAGCTAAACAGAACCAATCAGAACCTCAAGAGGACCTATCAGAACATTACAGAACCTCATATTTCTACTGAAAATCATCATGAGATTCCAAAACATAATCAATCTCATCCAAAATGCTCTCAAATACTTTCAAAATAATCAAGCATCACTCAAAATCCATAAAAAATCAACCATTCAGGCAAAAAAAAAGAGCCAAAAAATCTAGTTATTTTAGCATTCAACATATCCCCACACTTAAAAAGGGAAGCATCCTCGTGACCTAAGAAAAATGGAATACAAGTTCATTAAAGAGCTCAACTCGTTGATTTGCAATATCAATCTTCACGAAAACTCCATCCAACCACAACCCCAACTTATCACCTGTATCTAAGAAAGGATACAATGAAAGGAAAAACACCTTTATCCATTAACACATCTCATAATCAATAGAAAGTCATGACAAATACATAAAGGATATAAGAGGTTCTTCAGATTTGCTTCGTAGGCTTTCCATCCACCAGCACCATCACTTCAAATAGTCGAAAAGAAAGCTCTCGAAAAATCCAATCTTCAACCACCACGAACTCATCATATATATAAATTAACACATCATAAACACAAAACAACCATCTGAATGGCACCTCCAAAAGAGAGATATATCATTAAGAATCATAGAAGATACATCTAGGGATATCAGTGAAGATGATCCCTCTTGAAGGCTTGATGATTATGAAAACGATCCATGGATAAGGATTCATCTACAAAAGATTTTGGAGAATTTTGGAAGAATTGAAGGCAACGCATCCTTTCTAGCAAAACAAGGTATCTGCTAGGCAAACAAAGGGCATCAAAATATAGGACATCCAGTTGTTGGGAATCAATGTTCACATTGACATCCATACATAACTTCGAAATGGACTTTTAATCATTATGGAAATGCCTATGCATATATGCTAGGTACCAAGCAAAGTGGGCTGTCAATCTCACTGAAGGATCTGGAGATTATGAATATTGTTGGGCAAAATGGGATAATTTTGGTACGCTTGACTAGCAGTTGTCCACTCCCCTGGAATTAACGGCCAATTAATCTATGGTCCCGTAAGAGAATCAGTTGAGCTCCATCCTCTTCTTCTTGGAATCTGCCTGTGATCAAATCCTTCATACCCACTAACCAAGTGAGGGGGCTGAGAAATTGAAGTGGTAGGAGATGGAAGAGGAATGGGTAAAAGAGGATGAAGAGATGGGTAGGCAAAATCGATTAAGAAAGGTGTTAACTGATAAGTAGGAAAAGTGGAAGAAATACGGATAGAGGGGGAAGGACAAGGCGGAGAAGGGAAAACTACTTGATCTTCATTGAAAGAACAATAGGTAAAGATCAGAATTTGAGAGGCACCCTGCGGTTGGAAAAGGAGAGATAAAATGGCTACTAAGTTGGATTGATAAAGGAAAAAATAAGCATCATATCGATGGGCCATTTGTTGATAATAAGATAAGCTAGGAATGGAGGGACCTAAAGCATATCGTCGATGGTAAGCATCAAAGAAGGATGAATCAAATGGATGGTGCTTGTAAAGATAAGATAAAAGATCCACCCTCAGTTGGTTAGTGTTTTGTGCATGAGTAGAGGCTTTATTCTGTCTTTGATTCAGGACTACAGAATCAATTATTGTATGCCATAAAGTGTTAGGGCAAGCAGCCACTTTAGAAGAATAGCACTGAAACATTTCATCGATCCTCAACTCCAAATGTTTGACATACACAAGGCAGCTTGTAAGACCACATCCCCTACATACCAAGCCAGATCTTCATCATCGGGAATTAATAGATCACCTCGTAGATACATGTAAGACATCAATAGTGTATCCAAAGTCACAAAGTCTTCAAAGACCATGCGGACTACTTGTGTTAGCAAATCAAAAGATCAAGCTCCACTCCAACCATCCTCTAGAAGAGGCATCGTTGAGAGCTTAATATAGAAGGCCAACTTCTGCAACAACTGATAGTGGATAAAAAAGGAATGGTCTAGAGGAATATACTCTTGAAATTTCTCAAATGAAGACCATAATAAGTCCATCCTAGATTGAAGCCTTTCCACTTGTCTTGGAACAAAGGACATAACGTGGCATGTCGTTGGAGAACTGCTAAGTCCACAGGGGTCAAAGAAGAAATTGGTTGCCCAGGACTCTGTGTAGAAGAACGTGACTAGACTAGTTGCTCATTAAGTTACTGAAATTTGGATTCTACTCTATTCTAGGGTGGTATTTACTATCTTAAGCTCCTCTGTCTAGGCGGCTAGCAGAACCTGAAGCTCTTGAGATTCCTTCAACAATTTATATCGTTCCTCAGTCACATTAACCACTTGGATTTTAGTGTCAGTCAACTGATTGTGCAATCTAGAAATTTCCATTTTCTAAGCATCATTTATCTTAGTCTGTTTCTCTATTTGGGGACAAAGACCAGAAAAGCATTCATGAGCATAAGCTAGCTCTACATTTGCTTTTGTCAGCTCTTCTTTGGTTTGTTGGACTTTGTCATAGCAAGATAAATAAAGTTGTTGGATACATGCAGTCACTCAATAGAACGTTGAACATCTTAACATAGGAAGGGAATTGCATCTCCAACTACCAAGTGTTGTACTGAAGGGATGGAAATCTCTAGAGTACCCTCACGATGTGCTCTAAAAGATTCAGCATTGTGAGGAAAGCTGGTAGGTGACTACTAGATTGGACAGGAATGAAGACTAGAGGAGGAGCTAGGGCTGATTCAGTCACTCATTTTGAGCGCTTCCTCTAAATTACCACAAGAGGGATAGGATCAAGATCCTCAATGATGACATCAGTAGGGGGAGGAGCTTTTGGTGGATCAACTATCAAGGTAGGAACTTCCATCGAAGGGGCGGCATATGCCAAAAATATAGAAAGGTAGGAACCAAATGTAACATTAGTTACATTATCCCTTGTGGCTCTGACAAAGTGTTGATCCATTTTTGACAAAAGGTAGGAACTCCAATCAGTATTTATGCCTTTCAACACCATTCTAGAAGCTGTAAAAAACTCCTTTGAAAGGTAATTAGAGGGTGTCTTGGTAGGCATAAACTTGTCCTGAAGGAATTGGCATAGTTGCTTTCACACAAGATTGGAGACCATGGAGACACTTATGCCATAAGTAGTAAGAACCTTCTTGGGATCCAACACATCTTGTGTCTGCTTCTGCAAAAATTTAAGGATATCCTCATTTGAGAAAAGTTGTCTAACAGTAGGGAAAGAGTCTCCTTGATAGGGTAAAGAGAGAGCCTTGCCTAAACTTTTAGGTATCAATTGGACAAATGTTCCTCTGACAAGACCAGACCTCTTACTATAAGAGGCTAGAAACTGATCACAAGTATCAATATTCTCTGGAATGAGTGGTAATGAGAGTGGGATGAACTTGGCTAAGCTTACTTTGCCAATAAGTTTGGACTCCAGTAATAAAGAATAATCGTGAGATACCAATGGGACCTACTGGACTGGAGGAGGAGCTTGAGGTGCCAATCAGATAGATTACACACACACCACACACACACACAAAAAATCACAAAGAATGATTGCAAAACAACATAATAACTATAAATAAGAGATCAACCAGAATAGACACACACAAACGTGACTAATCGATTGACCATCCCAAGTAATCCACATCCTAGAAAAAAAAATTGGCATGACCTCTACACATATGCGACCGAAAGCTTCATGCAATGCAAGACAAACAAACACCCTGAATCCCTGTATCAAGGGAAAAAAAAAAACTACAGATCATACCCGTAATCATGTCATAGCAACCAAACTATAATACAACAACCCACTCAGGACATGATCAGAACTTCTGTAATCAAATTGGACAATAGAAACAACTCAAAAGAAGCACATTTATTGAAAAGGGAAAAAAGTACAGTGAAGGAAATTATTTTAATGAATGGTTCGGTTTAAAAAATTATTTTAAAAATAGGTGAAATTTTATTAGGTGTTAAACCTTAAAAAGAAAATGGCAATTCCTTCTTAAAATGTTAATTACAAATTATTAGGGTGAAGCGATGCGTTAAACGAAACCCAGGCTCCGATACACCTAGATTGAGGTCTTTAAATGTAGATTCATTGATTGAAAATTAAGTGTGTGTTTAATACTTCTTGTTTAGTGCATGCACTTGTGACGACGGGTTCATTTTTAAATAAAATTACACGTGTCTATAACGCACGAAGCGCGTGCTAAGTGAACGATAGGTTTATTTTATTTTATTAGAAAAATGTGTGTTTGGCGCGAGCGCGCATGGAAAAGTGGATGATTAAAGTTTATTTTAAAAATTAACCATGGTTATGGGGTGATTAAAAATAAATAAAGCATACCTGGCAGCGATGTGTATGCAAGAAACTGAATGCACACATATCAGTCCCAGGATACAATGAATCCAAAAAAAAAAAGCCACTAAACTGGGGAAAAAAAAGTGACACCTCATTAAACAAAGAAATATCAATGCAAGGTTAGTGTGGTCGTATTTGGTTTGTTTTGTTGTTATTAATGATTGTGTATTGTTATTATTATTATTATTGTTATTGGATTTTTAGTGTTATTTTTTTAAAAGAATTTTAGAATGAGCATTCTACAATCAACCTTGAGTGAGAATTGAACCATTAGGTTTCAACAATGTGTCTGTATTTTTTAAAGCATTTTTCAACTTATTTTTGAAATTTAAATGAAATTTTCCCGAATTTAGGTTTTAAAATTAGTAGTTTTGCCTTAAAATAATATTTTGCCCATTGATCATAGCATTTTTAGCTTATGGAACATACCAAAAAAACAAAATAAAGTTAGTATTATTTTTAAAAATTTTGAAGTTATTTATGATTTTTATGGATTTTCAATGAATTTTAGTCAATTTTTAATGAATTTTAAAGGATTTTAACTATTTTTTAATTTCTTGCAATTAACTTTTGTGCATTACGACCAAAAAAATAATTTAGAAAACTTTCCAATGTATCAAAGAAAATTTTAAGTGTTTTTAGGTGTCTTCTTGAGTTTTTTGGAAAATAAGAAAAAAAGGAGGTACCCGAGTCTGCATGTGAATAGCTACGTGTGAACGGATGGACATGCACCACTGTACGGATAAGACTGGACCTGCGTCCCCCACACGTGAACACATACAAGCAACTCTCGAACACGACACAACGACGTGCATGTGAACACACGACCTCACAAACACCCACAACCGCGTGTACGGTGAATGTGAATGTGTGTGGGCTAAAGGGGGGCTGAGTGCGGGATGGGCAACGAGTTAGGGGGAAGAGTGGGAAAGGGTGCTAGGGAAAAGAGGGGGTTCTGCGGGGTTTAAGGGTGGAAAGGTGGGAAGGGGGACTTAGGGGGAGGTGGGTTTATAGGGGGAAAGGGGGGCTTAGTAGGGGGGGAGGGGGTGTGGAGAGGGTAAGGGTTATGGGGGGAAGGGGGGCTTAGTAGGGGGGATGTGGGGAGCGTAGTGGAAAAGGGGTGTAGTGGGAAGGGTGGGAATGGGGGTTAGGAGGGGGTGGGAGTGGGAGGAGAGGAGGGCCAAGACGGAGGCGGCGAAGCTTTAGCTCTTCCAAGCAAGCTTCGATCCTTCTCACCTTTCACATTGAAGATCCAAGTGGCTAATGGAGCTTATGAATTAAGTAATGAAGTATGCCTACACATTGCTATCACTCTATCTCCTTCATGTACTTTGGAAGTGGACTTGATCACTTTGGAAATGGGACCCATAGATATTGTCATTGACTTTGATTGGTTGAAAACCATTGGAAAATTTTCTTTGGACTTGGAAAAATGCTGATGGAGTTCAAATGGGATGGATAGCATATAATATTGAAGGGCATTGGTCAAAAGCAAATGGAACTCATCTCTATGAAGAAGATGCGTAAAGAAATCAATGCATGGTCATGCATATTCACTCTTTTGCTTGTGAAAGTGGATGAAGAGCAGCCACCAAATCAACCATCATCTTCTTCAAAGCAAAAGGATCCAAGAATGGAAGAGCTATTGGAGGAATACAAAGATTTATTTCAGCAACCATGTTGAATGCTGAAATGACTAGATTTTTTGGCTGGTTTTTGTTGTTTTTTAAGGCCTGAATAGTTGATTTTTGATGGATTTTGAGTGATAATTGATTATTTTAGAAGTGTTTGAGAGTGTTTTGGATGAGATTGATTATGTTTTGGAAGCTCATAATGATTTTTAGTCGAAATATGAGGTTCTGTAATGTTTTGGATAGGTCTTGTGGAGGTTCTGTTTGGTTCTGTTTAGCTTCTGTTTTGTTCTGATTTTCTTCTGTATGAAGCATGGATTAATGATTAATGGAAGTTGAGGTCTTTTGAAAGCTCATTGAATATTTTTTGATAGTTTGGAATGGTTTTAATATGAGTTATGAGGTTTTGATGCCTTATGTTGACCTTCTATAACCCTCTATTGAGCTTCTGTAGAGCCTCTGTTCCTGCTCTGTTCTTGTTCTGTATGCCTCTGTAAGTGCTATGTGGAATGTATGTGAGACTTTGGGGAAGTTTTCTAGCCTTGGAAAGAGGTGAATGTAAGTTCAAAAGAGCTCAAGGAAGTGGAAGAAGTAGCTGTTGAAGACTCAAGTGAAGACTAGAGTGAAGTGATAGTGATAAGCTATGAAGAGTCACAGTGGTGGCTCTGGTGATCTTTCATATCAGACACACCTTTTGGAAGGGGTATCCATGACCAAAGAATGAGTATTATGAGTGATTATTGAGTATTGTAGTGAGGGTATGATATACTATTGATTGAGAGAGAAAGAGAGAGTCAGAGATAGCAAATTCTATACAAAACAATGTATCTATCTATGAAGGACTGTGAAAGAAAACTATGAAGACAATGAAGATGAATCATATTTGATACTTTTCCATTCAAAGTGGTTTTCTTTTGTGTTCTCGTTGTTGGTTGATGAATTCTATAAAGAATATGAAGAGAATGATGAATTTTGTTGAAGATAAAGCCATGGGAGATTGTTTCTATGATGTTGCATCAAGATTTCTTGCTAGTGGTGTTCTTTTCCTTGTTGTGGCAGGAGAGCAAGAGCAAGAAAGAGAGAGAGACCAAATAGGGACTCCAACAACCACAATGTGTGACTGGGCCTTCCTTTATTCAAACTCTCACTAAAAAAATAAAAAATAAAGTAACGGTGATGGGTGCCTACCACCTGCAGTGTGCAGTGGCGGGCACTGTCAGTGTAGTAATAAACACGCAGCTAGGTAGAGGCGCCTTTACCCCCAATAACCTCCCACTTAAAGGTGAATATACCCCAATGAGGAGTGAAAAGAAAAAGAAAAGGCAATACAATATACACATGTACAATAGGATGAGGAAAAACGTCATCTCATCCAATGCCCATCAATCTCCTGAGGAGAGCAAAGCACTCAGTAGTGAGGCTTTTCGTGAGCAGATCTACGAGATTTTCATCAGTGGAGATCTTGACAAGGTCAACAGACTTGTCCTCCATGACCCCACGTATGAAGTGATACCTCACCTCAATGTGTTTTGTCTTCGCATGGAAGACCGGATTCTTGGCTAACTGAATGGCACTCATAGAATCCGAATGCAGTGTAGGTATAGAATCAATCCCAAGGTTATGAACCAAACGGCCCAACCATATGGCCTCCTTGGAAGCCTTAGTGGATGCAACATACTCAGCCTCAATGTGGTAGAGAGATCCCTACACATTTGAACCCTAGACATCCAAGAGACAACACCTCCAGCATAGGTGAATACATAGTTTGAAGTGGATTTCCTACTATCTGCATGTCTTGCATAATCGGAGTTTGTGTACCCCACAACTTCACTATCCTGGCTGCCATGGAAAATACACATATTTGCTGTGCCTTTTAGGTATCTTATGATACCTTTCACGGCATCCCAATGTTTCTTGCCAGGTGTAGCCATATAGCCTGTCACAACACCAATTGCAAAGGCAATATCTAGATGAGTGGCTATCATGGCATACATCAAACTACCCATGGCTAATGCATAAGGGATCTTGGCCATCTCAGCCCTTTGCTCATCTGTCTGCAGACAATCAGCTTGTGAGACCTTCACATAAGAAGGTAATGGACAGCCAATATGCTTCATGTCGTGTATGCAAAAATGCTCAAGGACTTTATGAATGTACTTCCTTTGTGAGAGGTAGAGTAGTCCCTTATGCTTGTCGCACTTAATGCGCATACTAAGAATATAAGGCATGTCCCAAATCCTTCATCTCAAAGCTCTTCTTCAGCTGAGATTTAAGAGCATCCAGCTCATCATGACCTCTTCCTGCTATCAGCATATCATCCATATAAAGTACCAAAATAAGCAATGAGCCATCACGGGATGTCTTTGTGTAAAGACACAGATCCATAGCACTCGTGTTGTAACCGTATGACTGCATAAATGCATCAAACTTATGATACCGCTCCCTAGGTTTCTACTTCAAACCATAAAGACTTTTCTTCAACTTGCACATTAGGTGCTCCTTGCCAAGTTCTGCAAAGCCCTTAGGCTGCTCCATGTAAATCTCATTATGCAAATCCCCATGCAAGAATGCAGTCTTAACATACATCTGATACATGTCCAAGTCAAGCTGCACGACTAAGGCTAAAACCAAGCGTAGGGTAGTCATCTTGATCACAAGAGAAAAGACTTCATCAAAGCCAACTCCATGCTCCTGCTTAAAACCCTTAATAACAAGTATTGCCTTATAAGCCAGCTTGGGGTGCCCAAGGGTACTTTTCAGCTTGTACATCCATTTGCATGGTAAAGCCTTCTTGTTGTTAGGCAATGCAACCAAATCCCAAGTCATATTCTTATGTAGGGAGTCCGTCTCAGACTACATAGCCTTGTCCTAGGAGTAACTGTCACCCCTGCACATATCCTCATCATAGGTGAGAGGCTCTCCTATATCTATAACCAAGACATAATGCATCGAGGACTCAAATATATTAGGTGGACGTCTAGCTCTAGTAGACCGTCTCATTACAGGCTCTGCTACATGTCTAGCATCCTGTCCAACACCCCGGCCATGTGTACCAACTACTGCTGCCACTGTAGCTGCTACAAGCTATCCAATTGGCTATGCAATAGCATGTGGCTCCTCCTAGAATATAGCCCTGCATATCTCTACAACCTTCTCAGCCTGCCTATGCATCTTGTCTTCATGGAAGACACCATCATGGCTGCAGATGATTTTCCGCGCTTGCGGATCCTAGAGGAAATAACCCATCTCACCTACATCTCCATAGCCAAGGAAAATGCATTTGATACTTTTAGGATCCAACTTAGTCCACTTGTCCTTGGGCACATGGTAAAATGCCTCACATCCAAAGACATGTAGATGCACATAAGACGGAGGTTTCCCAGTCCATACCTCCTCTGCAACCTAGAAATCCAAACCATTGGAAGGTGATCTATTGATGACATGTACAACTATACTGACTGCCTTAGCCCAAAAGCTCTATGGTAGGCCTGCATGGCTAAGCATACTGTGTACACGCTCCTGGATGGTTCTATTCATCCACTTAGCTAAACCATTCTAAGGTGGGGTGTAGGGGATGGTCAATCGACGCTTAATACCCCTCTCATCACATAGCTGCTCAAAGGCACATGACACATATTCTCCCCCATTGTCAATCCTAAGGAATTTCAGCCTACACTCAGTCTGGTTCTCAACTAATGCAAGCCATCTCTGAAACAGAGCCAATACATCTAACTTAACTTTAATGGGGTAAGCCCAGACTTTACATGAAAAATCATCAATGAATGTCACAAAATACTTTGCACCACCTATAGACTGATAGGGTGTGGGCCCATAGACATCCGTATGTAATAATGCCAAGGGCTCACCCATGTGTATCCGACCAGACTTCTTATGTGTATTCCTAGTTTATCTGCCATAAAGACAATGCTCACATGAATCAAAATATGAATAGTCAAGGGGCGGTAAGTACTGCAAACCAGAAAGCATTTTCATTCCCTTCAAAGACATATGGCCCAAACGGGCATGACAAAAAGATAAATGTGGGATGGAACCCACTAACAAAACATGGTCAATAGAGGACTCATCAACTACAAGAGGATAGAGGCTGCCAGCCTTGGCACCTCTAACAAGCACAAGTCTGCCACCCACGGGTGATCTTCTAGGCAGAATCCCCAAATGAAACATGAAATCCAGCATCATCAACCTACCCTACAGACATAAGACTGTGAGTAAGCGCAGGTACATTACGTACATCCTGTAATAGAAAAGTACTGCCAGTAGAGAACTGCAGTTGTACATCCCCAATGCCAACAATAGCAAGTGACCTGTCATCACCCAAGCGAACTAAACCAGAGACATTGCGGTAGGAATGGAACCACTCACGGCATGGTGTAACAGGAAATGAAGCACCAGAATCCAAAAGCCAGCACTGCGCATACATAAAGTAAAACTTGGTCAACGGCGTAGCATCACAAGAACTAGCTGCAAGTATGTACTCCCCATCGGATTCATCAAATTGCATGACATTTATCTCCTCGATTTTCACATTGGATTTCACAGGCATAATGCTATGATCAGAGGTTTTTCCTGTACTTTGTCTTTCCCCTTCTCTCTGTGCTTCTCATTGCACAACTCATGACACTGTGGACATATATGACCCTTCTTGCCACAATGATGACATGTTACATTAGCATTTCTTCCACGAGACTTGTTGCACGACTTACCACGTGACTTAGACCTAGACTTCTACGAGTCTCTGGCATGGCCATACCCATGGTCATTCTTTCCATTACCATCTCTGCCTCTAACAATCAAAGCATGAGACACATGATAGGCATCCAAGTTCTTACGATTGATCTCTTATTGCAGAAGAGCACTCTCTCTACATTAGGCAAGTTTAAAATAGTAGCAGGAACACATAAGGCAGTGCGAAATACATCCCATGACTCACTCAGAGTCCCAAGAAAAAGCAATGAAGTAACCTCATCATTGAAGGTAATGCCCTGCAAAGTCAAGTTCTTGAGAATAGCATGGAACTGGCTCAAATGAGTAGACATTGTCATATTCTCCTTCATGCGCAAGTCCATAAGCTGCTTCAGCCAATACATCTGGCTTGCCGAACTTTTCTTGTCATAGAGGTTCTTGATCTTATCCCAAATCTTCCAAGCACTCTCTGCTTCCTCAACCACATTATAGTGCACCTGTTTAGTGAGAGACAAGATGAGGGTGGACTTTCATAACTCATCAAGCTCATCCCATTCGTCATCAGTCATAGTTTCAAGCTACTCACCATGCATCATTAGTGGCTTGATCTGAGATTTTTGCACCAATACTTGCCAAACTTGGCTCTTCCACAAGGAATAATTCGTACCATCAAGCTTAGTGATGTTGAAGATAGCACTATCAATAGAAGAAGATGCCATACTGTAGTCCAAAGTGGTGCACGGACAGTTCAAAATTGATTGCTATTTTCTATTGTAAATTGCCAAAATACCAACAAAAACAAGGCAAAATGACCACAAATTGATAGCTAACGATGATGCCCACCAAGTACCATAAAAAATATATAAAACTAGGATGATTTAGCATGAAAAATCCATGTCAGTCCATGCATAACAGGTTGCTATAATAAATTACAACCAGGTACAATGAGAGCAAACTGTATGCAAAACGAGTGCATCAAGTCAACCATTGACTGTCAAAGTATAACCGACATCAAGGGCACAAATTAGCAAGTGACAGTCATACGAACATCGAGCAAACACCCAAGCATGTCAAATGACAGTAAGTCGGCACACCCCCTATATAATAGGGCAAAGTGTACACAACACTGGCAAGACCTGACACAAAGACGTGTATGCTCAGGGAGTGCAAAGCCCAAATCAACCCAAGTACATCTGTGAGGACTACATCATATCAACCATACAACATCCAAGTGAAGATCCCAGTCCAAGTATTCGAATGCTCAAGAAGTAGCATAAACCACCTACTCAATGTCTGTTAAGCATATCAAGATGCTCCCACTGGCACAAAAGCCATAAGTATCAAGCAAAAAAGCTCAACAAGGGCATATGATAGCACCAGTGCCAAAAGATCTAAGATCAAGCATCAATAAGACATCATGAGCATATAGGCCGTGTAGCATCCGTACATAGCATCCATAGGCATCAAGTACAATCAAACTATAACTCTGGCAAGCTGAGAAATAGCCAAAGTAAGCTCCGCGCAATCAAATGTCAAGCCAAATCAAGGCTCAATAGCATCCAACTCCAAACAATGTAGCAAGCATGTAGTAGTGGCATAGGCCAAGCACGTCAAGACCGCTGGTCACAGACATAAGCAGAGTACATGCCATAAGTACAACAAAGATGAAGATCCAAATTCTATGTGAAGTGACTCAAGCTCAACCAATGATTCGAGAGAAAATCCAAGCTCTATGTCGTTCCCCGAGAGTCACTACATCAATGTATACATCCAAGACATAGCCCGAATCCAACATGCATATCCAAACATAAGAAAATAAGCTTTAGCCCTGAATATTCGAGTAGAAAATAAACATCCAAAATTGAGCAAACAGTGGCTCAATCCAAGCTCAAAACCATAGACAAACCATAGGCATACTTTCCCATATGTATAGATCGGGCATAATCGTGCATCAAATGACTATGTAGCATGAGCATAAAGTGTAATGATAGAGGGATGCCCTATTTTGGGTTGCCTATGGACTGTGTAAAATATTCAATGACTGAGTTAATTCAGTCCCAAAAGCATCTCACATCATAGGCATACATTCCCTTAGCATTCGGGGCGCATTCAGGACAATTGAGCAACCAATGGCAATGCCAACCAAGGATAAACATAAAGTGTTGATGTAACACTATTTGTGGCTGCCTGTGGACTATGGAAAAGAGTCCTAGATTGAGATAAATTAGTCCACAAATTTGTTAAATAAACAGATCTAGAGCATGGCTATGGCAGCTTGTAAGCATAGACTAAACTCATGATGACATTGACTGAAGGCCACAACTGTTACACAAGTACGTTACAGTTGGTATCAGAGCAAAACTTCGTAATGATTCATGATTGATTAAGGTATGGTTCATACACATATCCTAAACAAAAATAACTTGAGTGGTATGGCTTGATTGCCAAGCACCTTCTGCACCCACGAATTTTGTCATGCAAGAGAAAAAATTCATTCTTCTCACAAGGATTTATCACCGGTTGACTTTAGGTATTGTTAAGCTAGAATCCGATTTTTGTCGTTTTAGGGGACTGGAACGGGACTATGCCCTACGTGTAGAGAGGTTGAGGAGTGCATCACTCTCGTTTCCCATTCTCTTTGAACCAAGTGCAGTATGGATCTATTTCGGATTGGGTATCTCTACGTAAAGTAGGATGCCCAAAACCCAACGCTAGAATGCTGTCAGGAGACCTTAACAACTAGGAACCCAGATTTTAGGTCGATCCTAGTGGGTTTGGCTGCGAATGTTCCGTTGGGAGGCAGACTCAGGAAACCGTAGGCAACAAACCCCAGAACATTCCATGGGAGTGTTGGATAGTGATGCTTAGATTCGTTTCTCGATGGACCACTAAAACGTGCTTGGACAGCTGATAGGCGGGCATGTTACAATGAGTACCTTGGTCACTAACCAACTCAATAGGCTAGCCAAAGTGAGAAATCACTTGCTCCCATAGGAACTTGGCCATGATGTAGGAATCATTCTTGTGTCTGGCTTGTGACTCAACCCATTTGGTTATATAATCAATTGCCATAATGATGTAGCATGCTTGGGAGTACTAGGCAACTAGAGTGATAGGTCCTACAAAGTCAACTTCCCACTTTTCAAAGGGTTCTCTAGCAATAATTGGAGAGAGCTCCACCTTGTCCTTATGAATTGGAAGTTTAGTGCACTAGCACTCGTCACAATGCTTAACAAAACATGCCATATCCTTGAACAAGGTGAGCCACTAGAACTAGGACTACAAAACCTTGTGGGCCATCAAAGTGTCCACCACCGATAATGCCACTATGGGGTTCTTGAAGAAAATGCTCAATCTCATGTTTAAACATGTATTGTTGAAGAAGACCATGATGCTTGAGGTGGTAAAGTTGAACAACAACCATGTAGTAGGGGTGGGTCTTAATCAACAAGTGAGTGAGACAAGCCTTCTCAATGGGGCGTTCAAGAATTCCATTCTCCAAAAAAAATAGCAACGATATCATCTGCCTAATCAAGTCTGAGATCATCCTTGAATAATTGGGCTTCCTATTGAAGTTGAAACAAATGGACATCAAGTAAGGTGTTATCTACACCAATGGCCCTTTCTCCACTTGTTAGTCAAGACATGTGATTGGCTATAAGGTGTTATCTACACCAATGGCCTTTTCTCCACTTGTTAGTCAAGACATGTGATTGGCTATATAATGTTGGTTTTCTTTACACATGACCATAGATAAATCAAACTCAAGCAAAAGTAGTAGCCATCTGGCAATTTGGCATTTAGCATAAGGCTTTATCACAAGATAAGTAAAGCTTGATTATCAACAAAAAATGTGAAGGAGTGGCAAAACTTCTCAATCGCATAAACCATTTCTAAATCCTCCTGTTCAGTTGTGGAATAATCTATCTCAATCTTAGTGAGTTGCCTGCTTGCAAAGCAAAAAGTGTAGGTTGTGTTCACCAACTTGGTACAAAAGAGCTCCAATGGTAATTTTGGATGTATCATATGAATATGAAATGTGATCCTCCAATTTGGGGCTTATAAAATAGGTGCCAAAACAAGAGCCTTTTTCAATTTTTGTTGAGATGGTAAGCTCAACACTGCGGATATTGATGATGGACCACCTGGTTAGATGGGTCCACACATCTGCACTTAGCATGTTGGTAGTCATTATAACACCTACATAGCCATTGAATTATTAATTATTATATTTGGTTTATTATAATTATCTATGACTAGCATTTATAGTGCCAACTGATTAGTGTAGTCCCTTATGTAGTATTTGACTTAGTAGGCCATTTTTCTTTAAATTGTACCTTATCTATACTTTGTATACATTGAAAAGTATGTAAAATAAGAAGAAGAAACTAGTAAGAAAACGTTTTGACCTCCATCTCTCTTCTTATGTTTTTGAGTAAGCTTCCTTTGTGTGTATGGTATGTGTTTGGTGTAGCAGCTCGAGCAAGTCCCCGCACCACTCGATTTGTGACATAGTATTGGAGCTACACCACTGACAGAGACTAGTTTTTGAGGTTGAATTGAAGGAGAAGAAGCAAGAATTTGAGCAAGTAAGAAATGGATAAAAATCTCTCCTATTCTCTCACTCTCTCTTGAATAGTGCATGTGGAGGCACCAAAACCAGACCAGAGCAAGAATCTCAAATTGTTGTGAGATTTGTATGTAAGCATAGGATTGTATATTATTTACAAGATTCCTTAAGGACTGGCCCACTACTTTTTTGGCCATCTAAGGCCATTTTTAGGCCCCATTTTAGACACATAAAGTTGTGGATAGTAGTTTTAGGGTATACTATAGTTTTGATTGTGTCAAATCAAAAGTGGGTGTATATATTATAGATTTTGAACTTGCAAGTTTTGAGGAATTTACTAGAAAGTAAATACCTTATTATTGAGCAGTCAATGAAAAAGGTTTCTTGATGTGTTGCTATGCATTTATTGTAAAAGGTTGTAGAAGATTTTCTTGATATTTTGTATCAATTTTGTGATAATGGCAGAGAACAGTGAAAATGCCATCATTGAGAAGCGAATAACTCTACCAGTCATAGAAGTTTTATGTGACAAACTTCCAAATTGAAAAATGCCTCTTCGAGTTTGTTTTAGGTGAAGAAAAGAAGTCAGAGCTGAGTGACCCTACAACTGTAGATGAATTAAAGGCATGGAAAGAATGGAATGAAAAAGATAAAAAGGTGATGTACTAGCTATCTACAATCATTTGATAATACTATATTGAGACATATAAAAAATATAAAAAGTTCACATGCAACATGGACTATGTTTAAAAATATGTTTTTTGTGAATACAAAGGTACAAAAAATTCAACAAAGCAAGAGTTGAATACTTTGAGGAAAGAGAAAATGTCTATCAATGAGCATGTTTTGAAGGTGAGGAGCATTGCAAATGCTTTGGCAATGATTAATACAATACCTAATGATGATGATTTAGTATCATCTACTTTAGGTGGTCTTAATAATGAAAAGACTTGAAAATTGTTTGTTACTTTTGTGTATGTACAAAAGTCATTTCCAGATTTTGATGAGTTGCTCTCTCATGATCACTAAAGAGATCAACATGTAGGGTGAATCATAAAAAAAAAAGTGGTAAATAGGTCCAAGCATTCTATTCTAGCTCGTAAAGGGGATATTGTAGGTCCTCTTCAAGAGATCATAATACAAGACATGCTAATGATAATTGGAAAAATAGATTAAATCAATAGTTTTGTGATATACATGTTTCAAGAGGTTGTGGCAACTTTACAGACAAGGGGAGCTCTAGAGGAAGAGGTGAATGGCAGAATAGAGATTCTAGAAATTATGATATTATTTGTCATTATTGTGGCAAAACAAGTCATATCGCAGTCCATTCTTATGCCTAAGAAGGATGATATCAATAATGGTAAATTACAGTAAGAAAACTATGCATTGTCTTCACATGACTGAATGGAGACAAAAATGAGTGTTGGAGCCCCAACAAGAACACCAAGAAAATAGAAAAACTACTACAAGAAAATCTATCTTGTCTCACCAACAAGCATGTTCTTCATACTTTAATCAACTATAAGAATAAAAATAACACCAAGAACAACTAATCTTCACATAGCATCATATAGTGAATTTACCATGGATTTATTATAACAAAATTTCAATATATTTTTTATATCCTTCATATAAAACATCAAAGAACCAAAATAACACAAATAAATGATCAACTTTGAATGGAATTCATCACATACTATTCATATTTCATCAGCTTCATAGTCTTCATAGTCTTTTTCTTAATCTCTGTTATGTAGGTATAATATTTCTTCATAAAAATTAGCTATCTCTCATACACAATCTCTCTCATATATGCTCTCTCTCAATAATATATAAGAATAACACTCAATAATCCTCACTTGGTTGTAGATACCCCTCCCAAAAGATATGCTTGATATAAAAAGTCACCAGAAATGCTACAATGACCTTTGAGAGCTCACTACTATCATTTTCACTTCAGCCACCATCAAGTCTTCATTAGCTAATTCTTTTGCTTATTCAAGATATTAAAGAGCTTCCATTCATACATTTTCAAGATTAGGAAACATCCCCAAGCTAAACATTCATCCATCAAAACACTCACAGAAGTGCACAAAACAAATACAAAAGACTTATAGAATCTCTATAGAACACTTCATAGAAGATCAATGGAAAACACAAAGATCATTCAACTCAAACCAAAGCCAATTGAATTAATCAAAAACCATTTGACAAACTCTCAATCATTCCTCAAATCATTTATCAACAATAATAACCTCTTAGAAAGAAAACATACCGAAACAGAAGCCAAACAAACCTACCAGAACCAAACAAACACAATATAGAGCCAATCAAAACATCATAACTCAATCAAAAAATATCATGAGCTTCGCAAACCTACTCAATCCATTCAAAAACACTTCAAAGCACTTCCAAATTATAAAAAATCAATCAAGCAATCAAAAGATAAAATAAAAACTAGCCATAAATTTAATAAAAAATAATTAAAAATACAACCACTCCAGCACTCAGCAAGTGTCTATTTATTATGTAGCATAAGATGAATGCTATTACAAGAAAGGGCACACATGATGATGCATGGTATATTGATTTAGGTGCATCTAATCATATGAGTAACCATATTGAATAATTTGGAGAGATGAAGGATTTACAAAATCTAGGCTATGTGTAGATGGGTGATGATTCATACCATCCAATTTCACACATTGAAAAAGTTCCCTTGTCCTTGCATGATGGTCAGACAAAGAGTTTATTAGATATATTATATGTGCCAACCATTTAAAAAAATTAGTGCTTATTAGTTATATGGTAGAGCAAGGCTTGTAGATTCGATTTAATGGAAAAGTATGTTTTGTGAAAAAATTTAATTATAAGTGTAGGTTGGCTACAAAATGAAGTAGAGTTGGCCACATATTTACTTTAGATACTGAAATTCTTGCAATGAAGGCTGCTATGTATGCTAAATACAAAGGAGTAGTTGTAGACATTGAAATATAGCACAAATGTATTGGACATGCAAATTTGCAAATGCTAAAAATTACTCCTATCTAAAGGATTAGTTATAAGGTTGCTTGCTTTTAGAGTTGCAGAATTTCATAAAGTGTATGAAGCATGTCAATTTGGTGAGCACGCAAGATAACCTTTTTGGCATGATAGAGATGTGAGCAAAAAAATACTTGATGTTGTGCATATATATGTTTGGGGGCCTACACAGAGTATATCTCTTGATTGGTAGCAAATATTTTGCCATGTTTATTGATGATTGTTCAAGAAAGTTTTTGGTATATTTTATGAAGGAAAAGAGTGATGTGTTTGAGCATTTTAAAACTTTCAAGGCTGTTATTAAAACAAAAACAAGCTTGAAAGTTAAGTACTTGAGGTTAGATGGAGGGGGAGAGTATCTCTCTAATGAGTTCAGTGACTTCTTAAAGTCTCATGGGATAAAGAGACAATTTACTTACAAGTATACCCCATAGTAAAATGGGATTGTAGAAAGAAAAAATAGGCATATTATAGATGTTGCATGGGCATTGATGTTATTGAAAAGAGTTTACTAAAACATTTTTTTTTGAAGTTCATACTGCTATCTATATTATGAATAGAACTTCCACAACTACAGTTCATGGAATGGCCCCCCAAGAATGCTTTACAGGCAAGAAGCCTAATATTTCACACTTGAAAGTGTTTGGTTGTAGTGCATATGTTAATGAGCTAGATGAGTTGCAAAAGAAGCTTGATCTAAAGTTTGAAAAGTATATTTTCATTGAATACTTTTTTTATGAGATAAGCAATCGGTTTGCATCTAGTGGTGTTGCATTGGATGATGATGATGATGATAGTAATGTGCAAAAATAAAAGCAAGAATCACAGAGCCTTAATGGATCAGAAACATCATCTGATACTACATCTACAATTAGCTCTTGGTCTATAGCTCTTAGTCTGGGAGACTAAGGAGCACTTCCACATCTTTAAGTGTATCTATTAGTGTTGCAAGTAAAGATAAAGAGAAGAAAAAAGTGTTAGATGGTAATGATGTATCTACTAGTCATTTGGGGTTTGATAGAGATTCCAGTGGTTTGGAGAGATTGGATAATGAGATCTTGGTACTCCTTCAATCAGAACATGAGGTGTGCAAAGAGCACATAGTAATGTTGAAGCTCCATTGAGTGATCTAGTGATACGAAGGACTAGTAGGGTCAAATATCATGCTAAAAGATTGGGTTTTGAAGGTTATGCAACTCACCATTATGCTTATATGATAAAGATGGTTAAGGATGTTGTGCCCACTTGTTTTGAGAATGCTATTGGTCATGCTCATCAAGATGCAGTACAATGGACGAGAAGATGGTTGGATTAGAGGCCAATAAGACTTGGGACCTAGTACCATCATGTAAGGATAAGAAAACTATTGGCTATAAGTGGGTTTACAAAATTAAGTATAATGCTACTCACAAAAGGCTATGCTCAAACATGTGGCATAGATTATGAATAAACATTCATTTCGGTTGCTAGCACGGTAATTATTAGATGTGTGATTGCTTTGGTAGTAGCAAAAGGTTGGAGTTTATAGCAAATTGATGCAAAGAATTCATCCTCACATGGTGAATTACAAGAAGAGGTGCATACGGAGAGCAAGCAATATGTGTTACAATGATTTAGAGCATCCCACATATGTATGAAAGTTAAAGAAGGTGCTCTATGGGCTAAAACAAGCACTTAGAGCATGGGCTAACAATATCAGAGAGTATCTTGTCAAAATTGGCTTTTATGTTTTTGATGCCAATCACTCATTTTATGTGATAAAGGGAGATACAAGCTTAGTCATCGTAGCCATCTATGTGGATAACTTGATTATTAGTGGTGATAGTGATAGTGGGAAGGCAAGGATATTTTGAAAAAGAAGTTTGAGATGAAGGATTTGGGTGAGTTGAGGTACTTTCTTGGTATTGAGGTGATCATATGTGATGATGTTATATGATTGTTGCAAAGACAGTATGGCTTAGATATGTTGTCCAAGTATAGTATGACATCATATAAGCATCTTTTAGTGCTATTGGAGCAATATGTGAAGCTGAGTACTGATGTTGGGGATGAGATCAAAGACCCTAATATATTTAGGAGGATAGTAGGGAGTTTTATTTACATGACTATCACGAGTCTAGATGAGCTATAATGTTGGCCTTATCAATCAGTTTCTATAAATACCTAAAAAGCCTCAGTTGGATGTAGTTAGATGCATATTGAGATATGTGGTCTACTTTGCATTATGGATTTTTTAATGAGGAAGGTAAGGATATATATGTGTTTGGATACAGAGATGTAGATTGGGTTGATATTAAATCTGATAGAAGATCTACCAGCGAATTCATGTTTATTCTTAATAGTGCAGCAGTTACATGGAGCATCAAAAAGCAATCTATAGTTGGTTTATTGAGTACATGCTTGCTACTATGGTAGCATATGAGGTGATATGGCTACAAAAGTTATTGGGAGATTTGGATGTGTAGGTAAATGGTCCAATTATCATTTATTGTAATAACATCAGTAGCATACAATTGGATAGAAACCCTATGTTCCATATCTTGATAAAATAGAAGTGCATTACCACTTTGTGAGAGAGAAGGTACTTATAGGTGAGATTGACTTGCTATATGTCAGTATAGAGGATTAGATAGCTAACATTTTCATGAAGGAATTAGGTGGAGAGAAGCTTTGCAAGTTTTGAAGCATACTTGGAGTTGCAAAGATGTAGTTGAGCTTGAGGGAAAGTAATGAGATGATAAGGCCAACATGTGTAGACATTGATGATGGACCACCTAGTTAGATGGGTTCGCAGGCCTATACTTAGCATGTCAATAGTCATTATGCCTTTTACATGGCCTTTTACTAATCACTATTATTATATTTGGTTTATTACACCTATTTACAAACTGGCATAATTATAGCGTCAGTTAATTAATGTAGTCTATTATGCATTATTAGACTTAATAGATCTATTTCCTTTATATTGTACCTTATTTATACTTTGTATACATGGAAAAGTGTGTAAAAGAAAAAGAAGAAATGAGAAAGAAAATGTTTTGGTTTCCATCTCTCTTCTTGTGTTCTTGAGTGAGCTTTCTTTTGTGTATATTTGAGCAAGAAAATGTTTTGGCCTCCATCTCTCTTCTTATATGCTTGAGTAAGCTTCTCTTTGTGTATATGGTGTGTGTTTGGTGTAATAGCTAAAGTAAGCCTATCACCATGCAATTTGTGACATTAGTGCCTCATAGGCTTCTTGGCATTCAATGGTCCATGCCCACATAATCAAAAGCTTATAAAGGGACTTGGCAATAGTAGCATAGTTGAGAATAAAGTAGCAATAACGGCTAGTGTGCCCCAATAAAGCATTGAATGCCTTTTGAATTAGCAAGAGGTGGAAGCTCTACAAGAACATTAATCTTGGTTGTATCATGGCAATGCCAATCTCGGACACAACTATCCTAGAATAGTATTGTGTTTTACCCAAACTTGACATTTCAACAAATTTAGGGAGGGTTGTGTCATCACGTGCTCGCCTATTGGCTATCCAAGCACATTTTGGCAGTTCGCCGAGAAACGAATCTAAGTGTCACCGCCCAGCACTCCCATGGAATGTCACAGGGTTTGTTACCTAGGGTTTCCCGAGTCTGCCTCACAACCGTACATTCATAGCTGAATCCACTAGGATTTACCTGAAACTTGAGTTCCTAATGGTCATGGTCTCCTGACATCATTCTAGCACTAGGTCTCGGACATTCTGCTTTACGTGGAATTATCCAATCCGAAGCAGATCCATACCCCACTTGGTTCAAGGAGAATGGGAAACAAGAGGGATGTGCTGCTCAACCTCTCTGCCTATAGGGCATAGTCCCATTCAAGTCCCCTAAAACGGTATGAATCAGGTTCTAACTTAACACTACCTAAAGGTCAGAAAACCTTGCAAGAAGCCTCCTAGTTCTCTGGGACCACCCTTCCATAGGACATACCCATCGGGGGTTCTGCCCACCTGCTTCCCTCAATAGGCATACTTTAGTTATCTAATTAGCCCTATCACATTTATGGGCGACATTTAAAAGTAGCTTCTTTAATTAAGCCTTTTAGGGAACATGGTTCATTCACATAATCTTATGGCACTGACACGAAGACAATTTCAAACATGTTCCTTGGAAGTAAACTTAGTATTAGCATTTTAATTGAGATAAAAGTCATGTTCAAAAAGGGACAATATCTGTTATCCATGAGGATGCACCTTATTTCCTCCAAGATTCTGTCCTTGCACTAGTAACAGGGGCCCTCGAGAATCTATCTCGAGTCATGCAGATCATTTGAGTAGGACTCGAAGGCAGGAAATTTATAGCCAGAGCCCCCCCTGACATCCAAGCGTCCTCCCATGTTCAAACCAACCCACGGAGAGACCTATCGTGGCAGGTTTGGCGCACGTTCATGTTTCGTCGGCTATTTAGAACCCCCTTGGCTAGGGTTGGCGGGCAGCTGGGGGTGGTTTGGCACACCCTCCAAAAGTTCAACCTGATTCATTATTCCCATTTCTTTTATGAGTTTGGGGTTATACGATCTTTTACAAGTGGTGTTCCTAAACTTACAAGCATAAACAATGATATAGGCGAGTGCTCGGGACATCTGCTAAGGTGGGGTCCCTATCTTTGATGCTTAGTATTTGTCCTCCTTGCCTTGGCAGCAATTTCCAATATCCTCTGGGTGTTTGGGAATACCTTCTTTGTGACCCCGCTCATGTGTGATAGGAGTGAGCAATTATGCAATTGGATCTATATGCGATAGTTTCGGATGGTAGTTGTCCTAGCTTGCTAGCCTTTAGTCTAGGGTTCTGGTCTTGGAAAAATGACACCCAAATTTTCTTGTATTAACATCGAGTTATGTCATGGTTAAGGGTGATATCATCAAGGTTGGTTTGCCTTTATTGAGGCCAGATGTAGGATAGAGACCAATGAGTGTTTTACTTGTCTCAAGGTCCTCCTAGTAGTTTGATCCTAAATAAGTCCTCCTAGTAGTTTGACTCACTTACATTTAAACCCTAAATAAGTTGAGTGTTTTACTTGTCTCAAGGTCCTCCTAGTAGTTTGACTCACTTATATTTAAACCCTAAATAAGTCGAGTTAAGCCCTGTCCTTGCATATATAGGGTTCATTTTATTGAACGACCCTAAGAAATTTTAGCATTTCATATGCGCATCTTACAACTATCTTTAAGATGAATCCCTAGTAGCGCAACTGAAACTGACCATGATGCCACACAATCTAGATGCATGCCTTTCCTAAGACGATGATGCAATGCAAGCTTTTGCTCTTGGAAATTCATTTCGACGCACTTATGCAAAACATACATAGAAACTTGTATTTTTCTTTTGAGTGGGGGACATGAAGTTATCAGGCCTAATGCAAATGGGAGCTACTCAATTAGGGGGGTTCATATGGCAGGAGGGAGGGAAATGTTACATTCTTCCCCCCTTAAGGAATCGAGATGTCCTCAACTCGAAAGGTATTGGGGGTATTGTTGGTTGAGAGTACTCTTGTCAATCCATGTGGCATCTTCTTCTAGAAAGTCCTTCCACTGGATGATGTACTCCTTGAGGGTTCTACTCCTCAATCTCTTTCTCAAATGTCTAGGATTCTATTTGGCCAGAGCTCAAGGACTCCTTGGCTTGGCATTACAACTTGTTGATCATTGAGTACATGGCTAGGATTGGATACATATTTCTTTAATCGGCTAACATGAAATACATTGTGAACCTTTTCGTTCTTAGGGAGTTGGAGTTTTTAGGCATTGGGCCCTAGGCACTTGAGGATCTTGTAAGGTCCATAATACTTTGGACTCAAATTTTCAAATTCTCCCAATGATAAGGAACTCTTCTTGGGTTGTAAATGAATAAAAACCATGTCTCCCTTATTGAAGAGTCACTCTTGTCTATTTAGATCTTCATAGGCTTTCTGCCTATCCTTGGCGGCTCTAATGTCTTATCTGATGGCCTTAACCTCCTCATCCATTTCCTCAAGAATTTCCTTAGAAGCTTCTACCCTTAAATTAGGATCTGAAAATTTCAATGTAGTACAAAAATTACAATGCTTGAAAAGGTGTCATTTGAATGCTTTGTTGGTAGGAAGCATTATAGGTGAACTCTACCAATGGTAGATATTGGATCCATTTCCTGGGTTCCTGATAACAATAAGCTCTAAGGATATCTTCAATGACTTGGTTGACCCTCTCTGTTTGGCCATCAATTTGAGGGCGATAGGCTGTACTGAAACAGAGTTGGGTCCCAATGGCCTCGAATATCCCTCTCTAGAAGTGAGATATGAATAGGGAGTCACGGTCATTGATGATTCTTCTAGGCAACCCATGGAGTCTCAATATCTCCTTGATGAACAGTTTGGCAATATCTGAAGCCTTGTAGTTTGTCTTGACTGGAATGAGGTGTGCAACCTTGGTGAGTATGTCTACTATAACCATAATTGAATTGTAGCCGCCTTGCACTCAAGGTAACCCAACAACAAAGTCCATGCTGATGAATTCCCACTTCATTTGGGGGATGTCGAGAGGTTGCAACTTCCTAGGCATCTTGACATGTTTTTCCTTAATGTGCTGGCAAGACAAACATTCCGTGACATATCTGAGCACATTTCTCTTAAGGCTTCCCCAATGGTGGCTCTTTCTGACCGTGTTTAGGATCTTGACATATCCAGGATGGCCTGAAAAGGGGGAGTCATGTGCTTTCCAAAGTATTCTATGTTTGAGTTTCTTGCTCGAGGGTATGCATAATCTCGTCCTAAAATAGAGAAGTTTCTCATGGACGGAGAATTCTTGATATTTGGCCTTAAGTTTGGGGTTTTGGCCATTTTCCAAAAATTCCTTTATCATCTCCAGATATTTTGGGTCATGGCTAGCTTCTTCCTTAGCTAGTTCAAGGATAGGGTTGTTAGGTATTGACACCATAGCTGCCAATGATTCGGCCATTGAGGGTTCCTCCATGATAAGAGAGTTGAGGAATGCCTTGTGATTTAGGGTGTCAACGACCACATTCTCTTTGTTGGGTCGATACCTAATCTCAAAATCATATTCCTGCAGAACTTCTATCCAATGACATTGCCTCATGTTGGGTCGATCTAGGTGGAGATCCATTTAAGGCTCTTATGGTCTGTGACCAAAGAAAACTTGTTACTAAGCAAGTAATATCGCCAAAGTTTGAGGGCATGAATCTTTGCTAGTAGCTCCAGGTCATGGGTGGCATAATTCCTTTCATGGGTTTTTAGCTTCCACGAGGAATAGGCTATAGGATGATCTTCTTGCATTAGTACACATCCTAGTGCAAGTGAGCTGTAATAAAGCATTAAGTCACCTTAGTCTAGAGTAGGCTAGGGTTAAGTATAAAAGGTGGAGATGTAACTTGTGAGGGATATTTTTGCCATTTTCAAACGATACATGTTTTGAGGTTCCTTCCTCCCACCAACTAAGAGGGTGCATGCTCTTGCCACCAAGATATGGGGTGCATACCATGTCCCACCTTGACATGAGGTGAATATTCATGTCACAACTTACATCTTTGATTCTCAGCCTTCCATGGCAATATTACTTCAAGCTTAGCTACCTTGGCTATGGCTACTTTACAAACATGGTGTATTTCTTCTATTTCTTTGTAAGAATGGTATATTTCATGAATTTCCAATTATTTGATTTGCTATGAGAACTAGTTTATTACATTGGTATCAAATCATGGACTTTAATCCATGAGAAGAGTCATTTTCTTGGAGAATTTAGTCACAAGGACAAGAACTAGTTAATTGGAGCACCAAGATTTGGTCACAGGGTTTGGTACAGTACAAATTGTGACTAGTTAGAGTTCTTTGCAACAACTAATTTTGAAGGTCTCTTGAAGAAGATATTGAGGAAGATGGAGGTTCTTGGCCGAAATAGCACGACGTGGTCAAATGGAGGTCCATTTTGAAGGTTTTTAACTCTAAGTGGAGTTCAAACTGGGATTACAGGGGTTTAACCTTGATTACTTTTTGGGACCAGCTTCTCTCTCTTGCTTCTCTCAAGCTTTCTTTAAGTTTTCATGGTGGAGCTTGCCTTTGTTCTTCTCTCAGGCCCTTCAATGATTCAAGTGACCTCCAAGACTTTAATCTTCATGCTTTAAGATTTCCATAGAGTAGCCATATGCCTTGATCAAGGCAACTTTCATCTATTGGTACAACAGGCTGAGGTTGCGCATTTTGCGCTAAATTGATCATTTCTTTCTCCAAAAATCTGCAACATGTGGCATTGGCTATGGCTTTTGCAAGCTTTGACAAGGATTCTCTAAGTCTTCTAACAAGCATACTGAACTATATCTCATTCTCTTGATCATTCTTGATCTCTCAAACCCTGGCTATAGCAGATTTAGGACAACAGTGAGTTTTCTTGAAATTTCTTCAAAAGATCAAAGGGCTTTTACTCCATCAAGCTCCCTGGAGCTTCTTCAACACTCAAGGGATAGACATTGATGCATTCTTGGACGTGAAGCTTCAAAGAATGGTGGCTATGGAGTAAAAATAGGGCAAGAAGCTTTAAGAATCTAATTTTTGGATTATTTCCTTCAACTTCATGGGGCTTTTGCTTTAAAACACTTCAGGAAACTTCCTTCTACTTCAACCACTCAAGATATTGAAGAATCCAAGCAATATATTCAAGATTGAAGCTCAATCTTCTCTTGGATTGCAACTATGACATGGATTGAATAAATTTACTAAAATCTTCATCAAATAGGCTTCAAATTTCAGGGATTATCATCTACGCTATTCAATGGAGTTGAAAACTTGATCTATATTTCATTCTTGGATCAAATTTGAAGCTAATGAGTTGGTTATGGAGCTATTCTTCTCATGATCAACTGTTTTATTCAAGAGGAAGATCTATAGATCTTTGTGACTGAGGATTGACTCAAACAATGTAATTCTTCTTCAACCATTGAAAGAGGTATTCCTACTACTCTACTTTAATCTCTCCAACCTTCATTCAATTGCTGTTGCATTTCCTATTGCTAAAGGAGAGGTTAAGTAGAGTACTATTGCATTGTTGATTGATTACATTGACCTTCAATTTTGTCATTGAATGATTGAACCATAATGCTCAAGTAATCAAGAATAAATTGATTGATAAATCAGACCAATTGATTGCTAAAGAATTGCTTAGCCTCTAACTTTGGGGTCTTTTGTGATTCAACCCATTAAGAATACCCAATAAATTGTAAAAGGTGAGCATAGTAAATCAGTGAATCACTGATTATTATTGGTAAGCCTTTCTCATCCTCAGTTTTCATACATTTTACCTTTCAATTCTTGCATACCATGAAATGGCACAATCATGATTTAGCCATGCATTGCATGCCTTGATTGTTAGAACATTAGCTCTACCATATATATTCCGACCGAGGAAAAAGGTCGAAGCCGATGAGATAGCAATACAAAAAAGAGGTGACCCTCCCTTGCTATTTAAGACTCTGTAGGGGTGCACAACCTGGCCCGAAAGGAACTTTGCACACCTTCTGGAGTTTCAAAGCCCATTTAGGTTCTCGTTCTGCTGTTTTATCCCTCACCACAAGTGGTGGACCATGGAAGACCACTTGGGAAAGAGTGGATGAAGATTTGAAGACTAAGGGTACCAAACAGGGCAGTTTGTGACATCCTTGGGTAGATTTACAGGTCTTTCCACACACGTGTCTATCAGTTGGGGGGCAACACCTTTGATCTAGCCCTCTAACCATGATTTGCTCACTACTAAACCCTCAAATAACCTACCCTTTTATGTTCCACCAATTTCCAAGGAGTAGGATTCATAGTTACCTACTAACATTGACTTGGATCCTGAAATACTTCAACGTACCCCTCTCCCCTGCTCCAAGATGAACATGCTCATTCACTTGAGACCTATCAAGCAAAGGCCTTATCCCACGAATCCTCTCTACACTTAGCATATGAAGGAGGAATTAGACAAATTGTAGAATGTAGGATTCATTTATGAAATTGAGCATACTGATTGGGTATCACCCATTGTTTGTTACTCAAGAAGGATAATAAAATCGAAATATATATCAATTATAACAAAGTCAATGCAATGACCAAATGAGCTCACTATCTACTGTTGAGTGTTGAAATGACTTATTTTTGGCTGATTTTTGTTGTTTTTGAGAGCTGAATGGTTGATTTTATGATATGATTGATTGGTTTGGAAGTGGTTTGAGAGTGTTTTTTGGATGATATTAATTATGTTTTGGAAGTTCATGATGTTTATTAGTAGAGATGTGAAGTTATGATGAAGTTCTGTGATGTTCTGATATGTTCTGATTGGTTCTGTATAGCTTCTGTTTTGTTCTGATTGTCTTCTGTATGAAGCATGGATTGATGATTGATGAAGATTGAGATCTTATGAAAGCTTATTGAATAGTTTTTGAGAGTTTGGAATGGTTTGAGTATGAGTTATGAGGTTTTGATGACTTCTGTAACCTTCTGTAGATCTTCTGTAGAGCTTCTGTCTCTGTTCTATTCTGTACTATAGCTGTTCTGGTACTATACTGTGATTGTTCTGTATGCTTCTGTATGTGTTCTGATGGATGAGAATGTAGCTTGGGAAAGTTTTTTAACCTTGGAAAGAGGTGAACACAAGTGCAAAAGAGCTAAAAGAAGTGAAAGAAGTAGCTGCTGAAGACTCAAGTAAGGACTGGAGTGAAGTGACAGTGGTGAGCTATGAAAGGACACTGTAGTGGCTCTGGTGACTCTTCATATCAGATATACCTCTTGGGAGGGGTATCCACGACCTAAAAAGGATTATTGTGAGTGATTATGAGAGATTATAGTGAGGATATGATGTATTATTGATGGAGAGAGAGAGAGAGAGAGTCAGAGATAGCCAATTCTATTAAAACAGAGTGATTGTATATGAGAGATTGCGAGAGAAGACTATGAAGACATTGAAGATGAATACTATGTGATGTATTTCCATTCAAAGATGGTGTATTCCTTTGCTTTCTTTGTTCTATTGATGGATTTTGTGAAGATATTGAAGAATATGGTTGATTTTATCAAATCCGTGGGAGATCTACATGATGCTGCATGAAGATTTGTTGTGCTTGGTGTTCTTTTCTTCATTGTGATCATATAAAACCTAATTAAAAAACTTGTTGATGTTACAAGATAGATTTTCTTGCAAGAGAATTCCCTTTTCCTTGGTGTTTCTCTTGGGGCTCCATGTTTTTGGTGCGCAGCCAAGAAACCTTGCCATCAACAAGCACCAGAAGAGGCTGAAAATGAAGGAAATGGCATTGCCAAGAAGAGAAGAATTCAATGGATGTTTGTCAAGTTCCTTCTTCCACTGAAGAGTTGGAATTTCTCATAATCAAAGCCACTTTCCACAAGAAGTTCATCCCACAATGGCGGAAACACATCACCATCATGATGCATGCTCTATGTGGTGGACAGTTTCCTCTTCCTGATGAAGCAGCAGAAACTTGCATCTTGGTGGCAAACTGTTTGGGAACAAACTGAAGAGCAGAAACATAGAGAATGACCATACATGGAAGATTTGGCATTCATTGAGAAGTTTCCAAACATTATCAAGTGGGAGATTGTGAAGAAGCTTCAGGAGTCTTGGTCTGTGGAGGTTCATAGAGACAAGAAGGAAAAGACTTGGAATTTGTTCGTGGATGCTTAACAGCAAGATACATGGGATGCTTGGTGTTCTGACAATCTTCTGTTTGTTCAATTAGCAACCCACTGGAAGTTGGTAGACAGAGTTTTCTTTACAACATACACTGTTGAAACCATCAGAAGCTGGCATTACTATGATGATGGCACCACTACAATGCTTAGATGTATGCATTTTGACACCTTTAGAACCGAATACCTTCCTCTGTGCAGTGGCATGAAAGTAGAATTTAGAGACGTTGAAAAGGAATAAGTAGAAGAAATGTTGGCAAGAGAGTCCTCCAGAGACTGAAGCCTTCTGTTAACCCTCTGTGGAGCACTAACAACAAAGTGGAGCCAACCCCCTGATGAATGACGCAATAATGAGGCAAGCGTTAGAACGAGTCCAGTTGTACGTGAGAATGAGCTCGCAGCAGAAGCCGCCTTTGACGCCCTTGTGGAACTCTTTACAGAAGTCCCAATGGCACATCAAGCCCTTCCTCCTCCTGCTGGAGGTCCACTTCCAAGCCAGATCTGTCCTAGAAATATTGATGATAGGCCAGCGAATGTAGTCCCGTTGCCAGTTTTTAAGGGAGAGTACAATGAAGACCCCGATCTTCATGTAGCAGAGTTTATGGTAGCATGTGTGGCTAACAATGCCAGAACCCCTGAGCATTGGTTAGCAATATTCCCTGCCACTTTCAAGGGCGTGGCGTTTCAGTGGTATGAGAGACAAGCAGCAGGAACTTTTGGCACATGGGACGACCTGAAGTTGGCCTTCCTCACTAAATTCAGGCGTGAAGGTTTTGAAGAGCGGATGCGAGAGGAATTTATGAATTTAAGTCAGTCCTCTGGAGAAAGAGTAGAAGCTTATGTCTCACGAATGGAATCTATCCTGAAGAGATGGACTAACCATAATCTAGATGATGGCATTCAAAAGGGGGTGTTTCTCAAAGTATTACAACCAGAAGTCCGTAAATTTGTGGAGCTGCAAAGACCAGCCACACTACAAGCTACAACAGACGGTGCAAGACTGTACGATGAAGTGGAAGCTAGATTGGCGATGAATCCAGGAAGAGAGAGTCCTACCTCCTCTGATGCCAGGAATGATGTACCCACCAAATGCAGTCCCAGGGACAATTCCCTACCCCTACCAACAGATGCCCCCAGTATCACAGTATAGTGCACAAAATCCACAGTGGCCACAATCAATGCCTCAAATGATGGTTCAACCACAACAACAATGGTCCCAACCAATTTCCTCAATGTCAAATCAGCAGCAACAGTGGAACCCTACCAACTGGAGCCAACAGCCAACAGTTCAAACAGGAGCTCTGAATCAGAACCAGAATAGAGATCCCTCTGTACTAGCCCAACCTGTTTATGCAGCAATTACAGAGACTCCTCAAAACCCTACTGCCAGTATCTCAAGAGGAGAAAGCTTGAAGGATTATTTATCCAATCAGTTGCAAATATCAAAAAGGAGTTGATGGATGTGATTACAGAGCAGCTACAGACGCTGAAAGTGAATACCGCTAGCATATCCAACGTTGCAGGAGTAGGAAGAGATGTGATGCGGTCAAATACTTGGTGTGGTAAGTGTCATCAAGCAGGCCATTTAGCCATTGAATGTACACAAAAACCAACCATTCCTGGAGCTTTCTGTTCCTACTGTTTACGGAAGAACCATACAGAGGATATTTGCTCTCTGAAGGAGATGCATGATAGGAGAAGGAAGGAAGAAGATGCAAGATTCAACTTGCTGGAATCCAAAATGACAACACTGGATATTGGACCCAAGCCTAGGGAGTTTGGTCCTAATTTCGGACCCAGAAGATTTCCCTCTCAAAGTTACAGAGGAAGACAGTCTGGCAGTGGTCAGAGATCAGAAGTGGAGTGTTACAAATGCGGAGAAAAGGGATACATTTCACCAAATTGTCCAAATCCCAGAAGGTCAGTGGATTATAAGCCCTTATGCAGTCGATGCAAAGGAGAAGGCCACACTACAAAAGACTGTCCAAGCCCAGCCCCAGTGAAAAACAGTGCTACTGATAGTCTAGCCAAGGCCCAAGAGCCTACCTCCAATTTAGTGGAATTGGAAGTTGCTGCCATCACGCGTGCAAAGAAAAAGGAACCACCTATCCAGAAAGAAAATAATTCTCCTGCCAGAACAGTGAAGTTCAATCTTCCACCAGAAGAACAGAACAGAACAGAGCCTGACAGTGCCGTACAGAGCACCACAGTGCCACAGAGAGTCACAGAGACAGTTCCAAAGACAGGACCAGAGGTCCAGGAGATAGAAGAGGAGGAAGTGCCACAAGTGGAAGAAGAAGTTCCCATGATACCCCTATTGGAAGAACAAAGGAAAATGAAAATGGGTGTTGCCCCATTCCCTAACCGGTTAGAGAAGCCAGTGGATCCTATTAAGGAATGATCTGGTTAGAGATCTAGATACCTTTAAACCAAACCTCACATTCCGACAATTGTTGATGTTGTCTCCCAGTTTGCCGAAAAAGGTTCAAAAGTATACTAACAAGAAGACGTGGATTAAGGATTGCTCCCTCAACAGCAACAAAGTCCAACAAAGCTCCAGAGCCTGTAAAAGAAGTGGATGTGGCTAACGCCTTCCTAGATCCGGGTACCCCAGAGACTGGCGTGTGGATAGAAGGCTGCTTTATTGCAAATGCCTTGATTGATGATGGCTCATCAGTGAACATTATGACGGTGTGACAATGAAGGATCTCGGCCTACAAGGTGTGCAACCAACCCAATGGCTCATCAGACTGGTGGATCAGAGCAGAATCAAGCCTTTGGGCATTCTCCCATATGTGAAGACTACAGTGGCTGGAAGAGATTATTGGCTAACCTATCTGGTGGTGAAACCAAACTCTTATGGTAGCCTTGGCTTTGGTTGCTCAGCTTGACTTGGATTTATACCATATGGATGTCAAGATGGCTTTCTTACATGGGGACTTGCATGATGAGATTTATATGGAGCAGCCTAAGGGCTTTGCAGAACCTGGCAGGGAGCACCTAGTGTGCAAATTGAAGAAAAGTCTTTATGGCTTGAAGCAGGCACCTAGGGAGTGGTATCATAATTTTGATGGCTTTATGCAATCACAGGGCTAGAGCAGGAGTGCTATGGATCCATGTCTTTACACGAAGAACTCCCGTGATGGCTTTTTATTTGATTTTGGTACTCTATGTGGATGATATGCTGATAGTAGGGAAATCTCATGATGAGCTAGATGCTCTTAAGGCTCAGCTCAAGAAGAGCTTTGAGATTAAAGATTTGGGACATGCCTCTCACATACTTGGTATGCGCATTAGACGCGACAGGCATCAGGGACTCCGCTACTTGTCACAAAGGGAATACTTCATAAAGTCCTTGAGCGCTTTCGTATGCAGGATGTAAATCCTATTGGTTGTCCATTGCCTTCTTATGTAAAGGTATCACAAGCTGATTGTCCGCAGACAGATGAGCAGAGGGCCGAGATGGCCAAGATTCCCTATGCATCTGCAGTGGGCAGTCTTATGTATGCCATGATAGTCACTCGTCCAGATATTGCCTTTGCAGTTGGTGTTGTGGCACGCTATATGGCTACACCTGGCAAGAAGCATTGGGATGCCCTGAAAGGTATCATGAGGTACCTGAAGGGCACTACAGATATGTGCATATGCTATGGCAGCCATGATACATGAGTCGTGGGGTACATTGACTCTGATTATGCAGGACATGTAGATAGTAGGAAGTCCACTTCCAGCTATGTATTCACCTATGCTAGAGGTGTTGTTTCTTGGATGTCTAGGGTGCAGAAATGCACAGGCCTCTCTACTACAGAGGCCGAGTATGTTGTAGCCATTGAAGCTTGCAAGGAGGCCATTTGGTTGGGTCGTTTGGTTACTGACCTTGGTATTGATGCTATCCCTACACTGCATTTGGATTCTATGAGTGCTATTTAGTTAGCCAAGAATCCGTTCTTCCATCATGTGAAGACAAAACACATTGAGGTGAGGTATCACTTCATACGTGGGGTCGTTGAGGACAAGTCTGTTGACCTTGTCAAGATCTCGACTAACCAGAATCCTGCAGATCTGCTCACAAAAATCCTCTCTATAGAGCGCTTTGCCTTCCTCAGGAGATTGATGGGCGTGGGATGAGATGATGTCTTTCCTCATCCTATTGTACATGTATACATGTTGTACTATCTTTTTTCCTTTCCTTTTTACTCCTCACTAGGGCAGATTTGCCGTTAAGTGGAAGGTTGTTGGGGATAAAAGCGCCTCCGCCTATCCGGCCATGTATTACTACACTGACAGTCACCACCATTGCACACTGCAGGTGGTGGGTGCCCATCACCGTCACTTTATTCTTTATTCTTTTAGTGATAGTTTGAATAAAGGAAGGCCCAGTCACACATTGTGACTCTTGGAGTTCCCATTTCTTGTCTCTCTCTTTCTTGCTCTTGCTCTCCTACCATAGCTCTCGCGTGCAAGCTTCAATCCTTCTCACCTTTCATCCAATTGACTATTGCACACCAAGTTAGCTAGATTCTACTGATGCCCTCATTAATGAGGGTTTTGAATATAACACTCTTCTATATGACATCTAGATGTAGTTGGGCCAACCCACTTTGACCCTCGCTCACACCAAACTCAATCCCTATGGTGGCCAACTATACTCACTCTTAGGAAAATGTAAGCTCTTGCTTAGTGTTATGACTAAAAGCATCCCCCTATTTTTTTATGTTCTTTAAAATCGAGAAGACGTGGGGAAGGTACTTCTCTTGGGTCGCTCCTTTAAGTTTCAAGTTCCTTGTAATATCAACTATGTTGTTCAACATATTCATTTGCAAATCCCTAGTGCCTAGGTTGTTTCCACTTTTAGTAAGGGGGATCTTTTTGTTGGGAAAATGCCAACCCCTACATCACACCCTTTTCCACGTTAGTAGCTTATTCCTCCATCAATTGCTAATAGATCGCCACATCCACACCACTCATGTTAGTCGAGCCTCCATTCCCCAACCTAAGAAATCCATTGCCTTTTAGTAGCAACCTCAACCCACCTTGTTGCTTCCCCCTCCACATCCTAAACCCTCACAAGTCTTGTGCAAAAACCCCATTCGATGTTGCAAGTTTCCTCCCCAGCCCATGATTTTCTCATGTTGGGTAGTTTATTCCCTTTTAGAGGCTCAAGGCTACTACAAGGGGTAATGCCAATATTTGGATCCCCAAACACTCTAAATACCCATATGTCCTTGCAACTTGCACTTTCCCTACAATTGCTCTAGGAAAATACTAATGTCACAGTGGTATCCTCGCCAATCCCCATCCCCAGTTGCACCATCTCAGGTAGAGTTCGCTACTCTTGCCTCTCCCTTTCTACTTGAACAACCACTTTCTACAATGTCTACTATGTTCTCCACTTCCGATCTTTGTCCTCCATCTCCTGCTACTTCCCCCTACTAGGATCCATCTATTCCCTCACCCTCCCTTGTAATCTCCAAATATTTTGAGGCATCTACTTTTCCCCCCCTCTCAATCATCCCACCAATTGGATTAGGTGGCATGGGCTAAACTCCAACATGCATATGAGGAACTAGTGCACTCTCATCTCCAAATGAGTTCCACTACCCTTGACCGCCCTTTTGATCCTAAACCTCTACTCATTTGTCGTTCTCTCAGCAACATGGCCACCAACTTGGCCACAAATGATAATTCTTTTGAAGCCAATGTTAGAAGTGGTCATATCATAGGTTCGCGGGTGCCCACGGCTTAATTTATGAGCACTCTCTTTATTCTTTATTTGGTAATTGGCCAACTTATTTTGTGGTAGGGCAACTTCTTTATTTTTGTCTATAAAATGAGCATGTGGCCACAATCTATCTATCACACTTATCCTTGCAGTTTCTTGGTGTGGAAAGAGGGAGCTTGTGGAGTGTGTGGGCTAGTGCTCAACCATTGTACTCTTGTCATAATGGATTTCTATTCTTGGTTACATCTTGCATATTTGTCTTTTATTGATCTTGTGTCTTTCATTATTTCATTACATGTTTTATTCTTCTAACATGGTATGAGATGTTTAAGGTTTTTTGAATGAGATATAATTATGCTTGTTGGCATTTATTTTTTGTGCATCCAATCATTTTTTAATTTCATGTGACCTAATCCAATTGCATTTCGTTATGCATGGCAAACCTATTGTTTGTTGGCTAGTCATATAAATTGTCCTACATTCAGTGATGGTGATGACCACATTTGTGGTTTTGATTGTAGTAATCCATTATTGCCGATACTTCTTGGAGGTGGTTGTCATTGTGTTTTACCGCATCACCTTGTGTGATAACTTTTTACTTGCATTTTTTACATAGCATACTATATTGGCTATTAGTTTGATTGTCTCCTATTAGTGTTGACTTGGACTGCCACTACCTACTTTTTTTGATCTCTTGATGCACTGTGTTTGATAGAGGTAAAGAACTACTAGCATTGTTGACCTGTGTGTGATGCCAATGAATCCCATTATGCTATTGACTTAGCTATTGGCCATTGATTTGGACCTGTCTTGGATGTTGTGCTTGCCTATGTTGCTAGTACCACCATATTTTCATGTGCATCCATGTGGTTAAGCTAGCTGCACTTGACAAATGGTGACAAATTGGTTGCACAGCACTGCTGATCCCATCCCTGATGGGTTATGTTGTGTCGATTGCGTGCATACTATTGCAGTTGATGATTCTAGATGTCGCATTTGTGGTGTGTGTAATTGCATGAATCATCATTTTTCTTGCATTGATATGGTTTTCATTCTGAGATAATTGATGCTTTCCATTGAATGTTTTGACTTGGTTCTTAGTAGCGTTCGTGTGCTATTTAACTTGTTTGAAGGATTATTCACATGCTATCTATTTGAAGCGGTGAGTATTGAATTTTGGTTTGAGCTTTCATGTTTGTAGGCATTTTCACACTCCCTCTGCTACTCTCTCCCTATGAGGTAATTTGCAAGTACTTTTCTTTCTCATTTCACTTCATTATGATCATATAGGTTTCCTTTTGATTGGGAGATTCACTATTCTAACATATATTATGGAATTGTGGTTGTGTTCCTATGGTCACGAATGCTTTTCACATAAGGTATTGGATTGCTCCAACCTATGGAGGATTGTCTACTTCCATCATGATACAACACAGTTTTGCGATCATGCATATGAAGGTGAAGAGATGGAATGGTGTGGTGTAGTATAACATTGGAAAAGAAGGAAGATACAAAAGGCATGCTACTACTTCATGTGGTGGATATCCTAGTCTTGGTGGAGCACAAGTTCACCTACATATCTACATCCTCTTGGTTCATTACTAAAGGCCTACTAGAGTGGCTCGACTAGACAGTTCTTCTCTACTCTAGTGGTGCTGCATGCCCACACTATGCTCCTAGCCAAAAGGGGCAAGTGTGCAGGTGGAGAGAGAGCATGTTAATGCTCTTTCGTTATTGGTGGATTTGATGTGTGTCATAGAGTTCACATCTTCTAGAGATCCAAATGTTGGACATGTGTATCCAACACCAAGTTCATGCTAGGATAAGTGATATGATGTGTTCATGTGGTATCGCATGAGGGGACATGAAGAAGGACATGCTAATGCTCTAGTGGAGGAATTTTGGTGTCACAATGAGTTATCCATGGAGCTATGGCTACAAGAGGTGTAGGTGGCTAGCTCAGCTACTTTTCTTTTAGAGAGGGCTTATGGTATTTAGACTTCTTCTTCAATGTACTTTCTTAGTAAGGTGCATTCAACAAAGTATACACTATTGGAGTATCCATATCACATCCTAGGTGCTCTTATTCACTACTTGTTCACCTATGCTCTGAGAGAGGGTGTTAGAAATGGTCATATCCTCATAGATTCACATGCACCCATAGCCTAATTTATGGCACTCTCTTTATTCTTTATTTGGTAATTGGAAAGCCTATTTTGTGGTAGGAAAACTCCTTTATTTTTGTCTATAAAGGAGGGAGTATGGCCATAGTCTATCTATCTCACTTGTACTTGAAGATTCTTGGTGTGGGGAGAGGGATCTTGTGGAGTGTGTGAGCTAGTGTGCTCAACCATTGTACTCTTGTCATAGTGGATTCCTATTCCTAGTAACATCTTGCATATTGTCTCTTTCATCGATCTTGTGTCTTTCGTTATTCCACTGTGTGTTTTGCTCTTCTAATAGTTAATTGGTTCCTCTAGTTTGATTCTATGGTTTTCACTTTTTCCAAGCTCTTTGATATAATCTAGCTAAACTTTCCAACAATGAGGCACTTGACCTTGCTACACAATGGAATCCCACATGGGAGGAGAATGAGCATCTCTTTCACAAAAGTTTCCTAGTGCAGGCTGAGTATATCAAGACTCTTCCCAAAAAGCATCTTCAATCCTCTTGTCCCACCTTATGCTTAATGACCAAGTGTGATGTTTTTGATGAGATTGTTGATCTTACGATGAAACACACCACTTATAGTCCTTTTTTTACACTATTGCTTTGGCCACCCCCTTGAAATCACTCAAGTTAGTAGTAGTCATCTCAAGAGCACTACTTAGCAATGGTACTCCATTAACACTCTTCAAGTTGATCCTACATATCATTGTGTTTCACTCCATGTCACTATTCTAGCTCAGGAGCTCGAGGCACCATCTAATTTGTAGCATCACTAACAAGATTCTTATGGAGGAGGAATTGCACACGGCTAGTTTCTTTGCCAGTCCCTACATGCTCAAACAATATTATCACTTATTTCACTAGCTTGGTTATGTTCCCCTTTGACCTTGATGCATTTACCGAGTTGAATTACAACATCAACTTTTACACGTAGTGGTGGTCCATCATCCCCTCATCTTCACCCTCACTCTAGTTGCTTTAGGATTTTCCTTGTACATGCTTTGTTCTTGTTTCATTCCTTTTTTTTTTTTGGGGGGGGGGGGGGGGCAGGGATGTGTTGGAGTGACACATTTCCTAGTCCTTTGCTTGTCTGTGAAGTGCTTGCCAATCGGCTGTAGGCACGCTTTTAGCGGTCTATCGACAAACAAATCTAAGCGTCATTGCCCAGCACTCCCATGGAATGTTCTAAGTTTTGTCGCCTAGGGTTTCCCGAATTAGCCTCGCAATGGAACGTTCACAGCCAAACCCACTAGGATCGACCTGAAATTTGGGCTCCTAGTGGCCAAGGTCTCCTAATAGCATTCTAGCATGGAATCCTGGGCATCCTACTTTACGCAGAGATACCCAAGCCAAAGCAGACCCATGTCGCACTTGGTTCAAAGAGAATGGGAAATTAGAGGGATGCACTCCTCAACCTCTCTACCCGTAGGGCATAGTCCCATTCCGATCCCTTAAAATGACATGAATCAGGGTTCTAATCTAACAATTCCTAAGGGTCATCGGACGTCGGTAATACCTTGTGAGAAGCCTCCCAGTTCTCTAGGACCACCCTACTGAAGGACAGACCCGTCGGGGATTCTGCCCACCCGCTTCCCTTAATAGCTTTAGTTTTCTAATTAGGTCCTACCACATTTATGTGTGACACTTAAAGTCAGCTTCATTAATTAAGCCTTTTAGGGAACTGGGTTCATTCGCATAACTTATAGTAAAGACACGAAAACAGAGCAAGCAATCTATTGACAAACAAGTTCAAACAAGTTTCTTAACTTATCTTCAAGTTAATCTTTGTCTCTCACCCATACAGGAGAAATTATGTATCCCTTCTATCCAACAGAAGTATATCTTCTACCCTACAGAAGTAACTGATCCAAATCTCATGGCACCACAAATTCAATCCTTTATCTAGAATAGGATCTCCCAACATGCCCAGATGTTGGGGGCCACGGAGGTCTTCAACTCTATTCTAGACCTAGCAAGGGGTGTCCAGAGCTCCAACTGACCCGCAAGCTGTCTAGGAGCGAAACACCATTCCCATGGTTGGCCTTTTCACTACTCGACCTTCGGCCCATGAATCAAGCAGTGCCCTCTTTGGGTTAATCCGCGGTGCAATCATGGAGGTGATCCACCCGTGCAATATATCCTTCCTTAATTAAATCCTTCAAGAATCAAGGACAAACAAGGAATTTAGCCCTAATATCCTTTTCCAAGAAAACATTCATTTATTCCCATGGCAACTTGTCATCACAGACCCTTGCCATGCATTTACCATAAATCACAAGCACTTGGAATAATCATCCAAACAACAAAGCAACAACCAGTTGAATGTAAAAGCGTTTTGGATGTTGTTCGATCAACCAAAAAAAAACCAATTGTATTCTTTCCAAACAACGCAAGACTAGATGATATAACATTTCCATTGCATATTTGCTCTTCCCCTTGGGATCTAAGAGCGATACTATGAAAAATGTTTCTTAACACTTCCTTCAACTAAGGCATATGTTAAGGGTTCAAACACTATTCATGGCGTAAGTTCTATAGGTCACTTACATTGATCGATAACCCAACCCTGAATTGGATTATAGTTATCCAATGGATCTCAAAACATCTTGGTTTTAATCCGTATGATTAATTTCTTGTACTAGCTCTTAGTCAAGTCATGAGGCAAACAGGAAATTATTCTCATATATCAAAACATGTTATAGGCCTAACGTGTAAATACTTGATAAGATAAGTGCGAGATTATCTCAAATAATTAGACTCCAATAGGCCTTGCCTTGAGCTAGAATCTAGTTCTTCTTAATATTTGGGCTCTTAAACTAAGTACTTTTGAAGTGTCTAAACTTTTAAACTAGTACTCTCTATTCATGATTCTTAATGTCATATTCTTTTAGCAATTATGCTATTTATAACCCTTGACTATGCTTTAACCTAGCACTTATATGCACAATCTTTTAATGTCGTTCTTTTGATGACTATACCATTCATAACCCTTGACTAATTCTTCCTTGTAATTGCTCTACCAGTAAATAAGCCATATGCAACTAGGTGCAATTAACTTCCCTTGATATATGCACTTCAGAAACTCCATCTTTCAAGTAGGTGAGATGAAATGTATCCTTTCCGATGGCCTATACTCAAGCATCATAGTATGGGGCCTAACATCTCTCATACGAGAATCAAAACAAGCATCTATCAATTTGGAAGTACATCACTTACGACCAGAACCATAGTTGGATTGACTGTGATGCCTTCACCCGAAGCTTCATTGCTGGTTGTGGGATTCCCATCTGCACATGACATTATTTGCTTGGGGGCCATCACAGCAAGTAGACTCAAGAGATAAGGAGGGTGGAATAGATTTGAGATGGGAGAGCGTAAGAGAAGATGGGTAAGTCGAGGATCGAAATAGAGGGAATTAAACTAACTCTCTCCTTGCAACCTCTCTCTCTCTCTCTCTCTCTCTCTCTCTCTCTCTCTCTCTCTCTCTCTCTCTCTCTCTCTCTCTCTCTCAAGCTCTCTCTCACAATCTCTTGGAGGGGTATCATTCTCTCTACCTCTCTCTTGTAGCCTCTCGGGGTCTCCTTATGCTTTTTCTATGCCTCCCCATGCCTCATATTTATAGTGAATTAGAGAAGACGGCTTGTGGCTGAGAAGTGAAGCCCTTTGTGGAGGGGGATATTGGAAAGATCAGTGATTTGATGCTCAGATCATAAATTTGATGGTTCCATTGGCTCCAAAAGGGGGGTAAAACTCCAAGACACTTGATTAGAAAGCTCTTAGTTCACTCCTTCTTTTCTCTGTTTGAAGTGTTGTTTTCTGTCTGTGAACTATGATTGCGACGCACGCAATTTCGCAAATCCTCTCTTTTTTTTCTCTTTTTATAAAATATCCAAACTAACTAAAACATCACTTGCCTTTTCTTTTAAATGACATCCAATTCTAGAAATCTCCATATCTTTTTTTAGGATAATATCTAAAATATCTAAAATATCTAAAATATACTAGTTTTACCCAAAATCTATTATTTTTGGACCATCCAAACTATACACATTAATATTAGTGATTAATATAGCTCATAAGTCTCATTCACGTTGTAACTTACGTGAAGGGTGGCTACGGTCCTTGTCAATCCGAGAAAAATATCGGATTTACGAATCTCTATTTTTAAACATATTTTTTTAATTAAATAAAAATCCTTAGTTATTAATGTTAGTTAGTCTTTAGTTAGTAATCTTACTAACTTGTTAATTGACTAACTAACTTTTGAACTAACCAACTAAATTTTATTGTGTGGAAATATTACATTGTCACACCTATAAGCTAGGAAGCTTGCTCGTCTTTCTTGTCTTTGTAGGGGCAAACTAGGGCTAATCTATTTTAGGCATTTTTGCTGACAAGTAAAGGTATGGTTTATTTATTGTATTTTTTTATTGTTAGTTAACTACAGTTTCTCAAGATGTGGTGTTACTTGTCCATTAAGCAAATGTCAAGTACACCAACCAAAATGTCTACATTGATGGCTATGAAGGAGATTCGCTATGAGGAAAGGGGAGTGTTCATAATGGAGCAATGCAAGGAGTTTGATCTTGAAGTTAGCTTGTGGAGCTTTAGAGCTCTGAAGTTCCACCAACTTACCAATTTGAAAAACATTATTAGCAAGCATTCTACAACTAGGGATTTGGTAGTGAATGTGGATTGAATGACTATGTTAGAGCAGCCAATGGGCCTATTCACATTCCAAATTGTTACAGTTTTGTTCAAAACTATGAACCTAATTCTAGAACAAGTGTGATGAGATATTGGGTAGGAGAAAAGATTGACCAAAAGTGGGATGGTAAGCCTAGTGTCACATTGTTTGGATTATTGTTTGCAACTATTAAGGAGGAGGATCTTAGGTTCATCGCTTAAGTTTTCCATCATTTGTTTACCTTCAACAAACCCACCATATATCCAGGGAGGATACCTAAGGGTTTCATGGAGGATATTCCATCTAGCAAGATACTTGCAGAGGATTCGAATTTGTTTTGGTTGGACCAAGTGTGTGAGAACCTTACCAAGTTACACATGGTTCTTTCCAAGACTACTAATGAGAAGCTCACTATTGCTAAGGCCAGGTTGTGCATGATCAACTTTTGTGGTGCTCTCACTAGGGCCGTCTCCCTACAACCTTAGGAATCTCAGAAACTTTCCAAGTGGCTCTACTAGTCTCAAAGGTGGGTCAAAGAAAGGAGAAAAGGCCACTAGAGGAACATTAGCCAAGTATTGTGAATCCACTCAAGAAAATGAGCCAAGAGAAAGTAAGACAAGACAACCTACAAAAAGCACCACATAGCCATTAAGAAGTCATAAAATATGCACAACATATGAAAGACAAAGAGGGCATAGCCATGGCCATTGAAGAATCATCCGAGGAAAATATGAGAAGGAAGAACATTGTAAGGTATGTAGAAGGCCATAGTTGAAGAATCAGCTAGAAGATTTTTAGATGATCATGACCACTCTTCAAACCATGCAGATCAAGATCAATGAGTTGGAAAGGAAAATATAGAAAAAAGATGTAAGCATCATTTCTAAAACCGAAGTGCAACAACCTATTGTGACTTCAACAAGTTCGAGAGAAGGCACAAAAAGGACATCAAAGGCTTTGGGTGGTCTTAGCACATTAGAGCTCTTATGTCATTGAAATAGAACAAAGAAAGAGAAATTTAGGAGAGATTAGAGATGCAAAAGAAGTAGGAGAAAGAGAGAACACTCATCAGGAATTTATGAGGTGCTCATCCCAACAATCACATGACTTGCAAACCCAACTTGTGGAGAAAAACTAGGAGATAGCAGGGTTGAGAGATAAGCTGTAGAAGTGGAAGTTATGAGACAAAGGGAAGAAAACACTCTTGCACAGGTTGCAGATCTTATGGTCTAGTTGGATAAAAAAGCACGAGGAGCAACTCTTACGATTACTGTGGGCTATTTGCACTATGTTTTCTAGAAGCATTGATAATATCAAGGAACTCAAGGTTCAGTTGGGATTGGCTACATGCACTTTGGCCCATTTTGACAACCAAGAAGGAAAGCTTGCACTTTTGACCTCTAATGCAACTAGGAGCCAGATGATTGATCACTTGCATGATATGAAAACAAGAAGAAAAAAAATACAAAAGCAAAAGAGAGAACAAGCTCCACAATTAGTTAGGAGCACTCATATTTCACTACATCTAGGGGTTCTCAAGTTAGGTATGTCTAGTGGCTTCAGTCGGTTGGCTCCATCTCTAATCCCCTAGCCCTTCCCTCACTACACAGTCTCAAGGTGAATTAAGAGTAGGACACCCCAACTTGCTTGAACGACTTGCTACCATAAGTTTAGCACTGCACACTAACTTTTCACAAACTAAATCCTCAAGTGTAGGACAACACTTTAGGATTCCACTTGCATATGCACACATCACTACACAAGTAAGACACATCCCTTAGGGAGAGCACAAATTGGCTTACACAATTTTTGTGAAGAAGGACCATTTGATGAACTAAAGACCCATCAACATTGATTGTCTATGCATGCTTCTTCTTCCATTATTCATTTCTCTTCTTTAATAGTGCCATCAATGATCCATCATGCATCTGCCTTCTTCCATTTGCAGGCATATCACTCTTACCTTCCATGGTTCTTCAACTGCAACATTCATTTTTCCTCCATCAAGACTACTTCTTCATCGACTGATCCGAGCATTCCACGTCTACCTTTGATGTGTGTGCCATGGGATTGGTACTCCTCTCAAAGGGAGATAATGTTAACAATATTTTGTATAGGCTAAAGTAAAAGAATGCCAAAGCAATATCACAGTATAAGTGCTACATTAATTTGATGGTGGATTATTCTTTTTGGAGTGCTTCAATGATTATTTTGGACACTTGTATATTACACATCCACCACACCCCTCACCTTAAAGGTTTTTACATTTCGAGGATATGGCTTAGGATGAGATTGACCCCAAGCCACCTATAGAGGATTGCTCATGCAAAGAGCCCGTATTTTACCCACCAAAGGGATTTGGAACTGCCACCCTAAAATAGACAAACAAATAAGGAGATTGTGCCATTTGATATCCAAGGATTTTAGGGGGATAATCTTTAGATTTCATAGAGTATGTGTAGATACAATATTTGATGACATGACAATGCATCCAAAGAATGAGGAGGATCATAGAAAACACTCGGACATAGTGTTTAATCAACTACATAAGCATTGATTAATTGATCAATCAAGAGAAGAGTGAGTTCTCTTTGCATCAAACCCACTTTCTAGGGCATATTATATTGGTTGAAGGTGTATGCATGGATCTCACAAAGGTTGAAGCAATATGATCATGGCCACACTAACAAAATGTGCATGCACTTTGCATATTTTTGGGCCTATGTTCTTGCTACAGAAAGTATGTTTGGCACTTTGTTGAAATTTCTTATCCATTACATACTTTGCAGAAGAAGGTTGTTCCATTTAGATGATAGTAGTGGAAACTTCAGCATTCAAAAAGTTAAAGGTATGACTTCAAATCTAGTCCTTATATTGCTAGATCTCAAGAAGCCTTATGTAGTGCAATATGATGCATGTGGTAACAACATTGGGACTGGTTTAATATAAGATGGTCAAGTGGGGCCTATGAGAATCATGTCCTCCATACTTGAGAGAAGGATTTGTAGGTTTATGAGAAAGAATCACTTGATATAACTCATTGTCTTTCCCAATAAATACATTATATTTTAGGGGTTAATTTCACAATGTAGATAGACCATTAGACATTGTGTTACTTTTTAGGTCAAACAAAGTTATCTAAGAAGCTTATGAGATGGGAAAACTTCCTCTCAATGTTTCACTTTCAAATTGTGCATATTGATGGCAAAAAGAATGTTGTGATTGATGCACTGCCAAGGAAGCCTAAGATTTCAACAGTTATTGTAGTCTATCATATTAAGTTGGATCCCATGAAAGATCAATATGCTACTAGTTCAAGCTTTACTAATGCTTATGATCGGTTTTTCAATGGACAAAGACATAAGAATTATGTGCTTAGAGATGGATTTTTTATGATGCATGGGTGGTTAGTAAAGGCCAAAAATAAAGATCGAAAGTCATGCTTCCCCTTATGCAAGGCATAGAGTGCTACATTGAAGGAAATGGAGCACTTTTTCTATTTGCCAACTTTGAGACATTGTGTAAGTCAATTTGTATGCACATGAATTGTCTCTCAAAAGGTCAAGTATGATAGACAAAATATGACATGTTTATTGGAATCCTTTTCACTACTTAATAGGCCCTGGCAAAGCATTGCTATGGGCTTTGTCTTTGATTCTTATAGGACACCTACAAGGAATCATGGGATACAAACCATTATTTGCAAGTTCTATAAGCATGCCCATTTCATTCAAGTGGTGAACAAGATAAAGGCTAGCCATATGTCACAATTATTTTGCAACATGTTCTAAGTATCATGGCATACCAGATTTGACCATTAGTTATCGACATTCGTGAATGACTAGTTTGTTTTGGAAGCGAAATCTAAGAATATGGCCACATTGAAGTTTTCATCTTCCTTCTATCCACAAACAAATGATCAGTCCTCCGAAGAGGAAAACTCCATAACTTTAAATCTCTTGAAGTACTATTTGTAAGAGCATATCACAATGGAAGCAATGCTTGACTTTGGTAGAATTTGCATAAAATATGATGCATGGTTCCACTAGTAAGGCTCCATTTGAAGTTGTGGGGGGTGGCAAGAAAGTGTCCCCTATTTTGCACACTAATGATAAGATCTTAAAGATTGATTGTTTACGGGGAGAACATGGATGCAACCTATGAGAAGGTTGAGTATGCACTTCATAGATCATAGAAAACCAAAAGAGGATAGTTGATTGCCATAGACATGCTTTACAATTCATAGAGGGTGATTATGATTAATACATTTTGAAAAGACAAGGCTGAAAAATATGAGAGAGATTGTATCCAAAAGTGAGTATCTGATATTATGGGCCCTTCCAGGTGTTGAAGAAGATTAGTGATATATGCCAAAATTACCTCTACACTAATGAATGCATAATACCTTTCATGGTAGTTTTTTAGGTCTTTTCATAGTGATATACCAAAGGCTGTATTTGCAAAAGTTCAACCAAAGGTTGAGGAGTTGGATGAGATATTGGTACTACCCGAACATAACTTGGCATATAAAGGGAATGTTCAAGGTAAAGATGCCTCTGATAGCCGCCCGTGTATTACTACACTGACAGTACATGTACATGCACACTACAGGCAGTGGGTGCCCATCACTGTCACTTAATTCTTTATTCTTTCAGTGACATTTGAATAAAGGGAAGGCTGGTCACACATTGTGACTATTGGAGTCCCCACATTGTGTGTGTCTCTTTCGAGCTTCCTATCTGTTGCATTCTTCTTGGGCACTCTTTGAGTCTTCTTAAGAAAGTTGGAGTAGCCCCCCATATCCCTCACCCTACTGGTGTAGCATCATGTTGTGTAAAACATGTCCTTATTTTAGCAGCAACTCACATTTTTCATCTCCTATAGTATATCTTCTTCATTGGGTAGCTATACAAGCACTTATACACTTGGTTTTGATGCTTGGCATTGATCATTCCACTCTTGGAATTTGATTTGAGTGCTAAGCTTCAATTTTGGACTATTATAATAGTCCACAGACTATTATAAAATAGGGTATCACTTATCTTTAATGTCTACACTCATTGCCATTGGTTAGATGATGCTCACTTGATGCTTATAAATTCAAGGATGCTATGCCATTTCTTGGAGTTGATTTTGGGCTGATTTAACCACTTCATTTACTCTATTTTGGAGAGGTTTGCTAGCTGGAAATATAGGGCAGCACTCTATTTGATGCTTCTATGGTCAGCTTTGTTGGTCTTATGATGCCAAGTTATGATGGGGTAATGTCTACATGTTTGGGAATGCTATGCCCATGTTATGGACTGAATTTGGAGCTGATTTTGGTACTAAAATAGCTTGGTTTGATAGTGTATTCATTGTTGTATACATTAGGTCTGAACCTCTTTTAACGGGAAATGTATATGCCTATTGCTCTTAGCCATGACTCGGGTGTTCTATATGCACTATTGATGTGTACCATTAAGGCTTTGAGCTTGATTCAACGATTGATTTACTCAGTTTTGATAGTGAATTTAGTGATGTAATAACGCTGAAGCCTATTTGGTCAGTGTATGCTCTACTATTGGTTCACGGGTGCTTCTCGGGTGACTCATATGACTACACGAATGTATACGTAGGTTTGCACATGTCTTGTATTGCTCCGGAATGCCTTTTGAGCTTCAATCAAGCTCCATCTTGGTTGGCATTTGATTGACATTGGTCTACAGTGGCATGCTTTGTGACAATCATTATGCCTATGGTCTATGCTTGACCCTTCAATACATGCTTTGACGCATATGTCAAAAATGCATGCTCCTTACATTGTCTGTGTTTGATTGCCACTTGGAGCTCCAATTGGGCTTTCATTCGCATTCTTTGGAGCTCTTGGATGCTTATTTGGGTTGTTAGAGATTTGACATTGACTGTTACATGATGTTTTGGATGTTATAGGTGATGCTTGACTGAACCCCTTCTTTGGATGCTCCATTGATATACGGTCTTGGCTCCATGATGCCTTATGTATTCACATGTTATCTTTGAGCTTGGTTTCTTAATTGACATTGATCTTTCTGCTAGTGGGAGCTTCATGCTATCTCTTGTTGAGAGTGGAAAAAGACTAGATTTTTTTATTGATTTTTATTGTTTTTGAGGTTTGAATGGTTGACTTTTGATAGATTTTGAGTGATGATTGGTTGTTTTGGAAGTGTTTGAGATTGTTTTGGATGATATTGATTATGTTTTGGAAGCTCATGATGATTCTTAGTAGAAATATGAAGCTCTGTGATGTTCTGATAGGTTCTGTTGAGGTTTTGATTGGATCTTATACCTTCTATTTAGCTTCTATTTTGTTCTGATTTTCTTTTGTATGAAGCCTGGATTGATGATTGATGATTGATGAAGGTTGAGATATTTTGAAAGCTTATTGAATAGTTTTTTATAGTTTGGAATGGTTTTAGTATGAGTTATGAGGATCTGATGATCTTCTGGAACCCTCTGTTAATCTTCTGTAGACCTTCTGTATAGCCTCTATCTCTATTCTGTTCTATTCTGTTATGTAGATCTTATGTAAGTGTTCTATGGAATGAGGGTGTGACTTTGGGAAAGTTTTCTAACATTTGGAAAAGATGAATCTAATTTCAAATGAGCTAAAACAAATGGAAGAAGCAGTTGTTGAAGACTGAAGAGCAGACTGGAGTGACAGGGATAGAAGCAAGATATGAAGAGACACTGTAGTGGCTCTGATGCCCTTTCATACCTCCCATGTCTCTTGGGAGGTGCATCTAAGACCTAAAAAGGATTATTATGAGTGATTATTGAGTATTGTAGAGAGGAGATGATGTACTATTGATTGAGAGAGAGAGAGAGAGAGAGAGAAAGAGAGAGTCAGAGATAGTCAATTCTATCAAAAACAATGTATCTATCTATGAGAGATTGAGAGAGAGAACTATGAAGACAATGAAGATGAATCATATGTGATTATTTCCATTCAAAAATGGTGTATTCTTTTGTTTTCCTTGTTCTATTGATGGATTCTAGGAAGATGTTGAAGAATATGGTTGATTCTATCAAATCCGTGGGAGATATCTACTATGATGCTACGTGAAGATTTGTTATTTTCCCTGTTGTGGTTCTCTAAAGGATGAAATAAAAGCTTGTTGATGTTACAAGGTATATTTTATTGCAGTAGAAACCTCTTTTCCTTGGTGTTCCTTTTGGGGCTCCATGTATTTGGTGCATAGCCAGGGAAGCTTGCCATCAACAAGCATTTGAAGAGGTTGAAAATCAAGGAAATAACATTACTAAGAAGAGGAGAATTCAATGGATTGCAAAGTTCCTTCTTCCACTGAAGAGTTGGAGAATCTTATTGCCAAAGCCACTTTCTACAAGAATTTCATCCCACAATGGCAGAAACATATTACCATCATGATGCAAGCTCTATGTGGTGGACTATTTCCTCTTTCAGTTGAAGCAATAGAGACGTGCATCTTGGTGGCAAATTGTTTGGGAACAAACTGAAGAGTAGAAAATAGAGAGAATGACCATCCATGGAAGATTTGGGATTCATTGAGAAGTTTCCAGTTATCATCAAGTGGGAGATCGTGAAGAATCTTTAGGAGTCATGGTCTATGGAGGTTCACAAAAACAAGAAAGAAAAGAGTTGAAATTTGTTCGTGGATGCTCAAAAACAAGATACGTGGGATGCTTGGTGCACTGACAACCTCCTGTTTGTCCAATTAGCAACCCACTGGAAGTTGGTAGACATAGTGTTTTTCACAACATACACTGTTGAAACCCTCAGCAGAAGCTGGCATTATTGTAATGATGGCACAACAACGATCCTAAGAAGAATCAGTTTTGATACTTCAAAACAGAATATCTCCCCCTCTGTAGTGGTTTGAAAGCTGAATTCAAAGATGTTGAAAAGAAGGAAGCATAAGAGATGTTGGCTAGAGAATCCTCCAGAGACTGAAGTCCCCCTCTTATTCTATTCTGCTGAGTATAGACCAACTAGTTGGAGCCAACCCCTGATGAATGATGCAATCAAGAGGCAAGCGATAGAACGAGTCTAGAGGTACGTGAGAAGAGAGAAGGCAAGAATCAAGGCTGCGAATGAGCTTGCAGCAGAAGCCTCTTTTGATGCCCTAAAAGCACTCTTTACAGAAGTCCCCATGGCAACTCAAGGTCCCCTTTCTAGTTAGATTTATCTTGGAAATATTGATGGCATGCCAACAAATGTAGTCCCATTGCCAATTTTTAAGGGAGAGTACAATGAAGACCCTGATCTTCATGTAGCAGAGTTTATGGTAGCATGTGTGGCTAACAATGCCAGAACCCTCGAGCATTGGTTAGCAATCTTCCCCGCCACTTTCAAGGGCACTGTGTTTCAATGGTATGAGAGACAAGCAGTAGGAACTTTTGGCACATGGGACAACCTGAAGTTGGCCTTCCTCATTAAATTCAGGTGTGAAGGTTTTGAAGAGCGGATGCGAGAGGAGTTCATGAACCTAAGTCAGTCCTCTGGAGAAAGAGTAGAAGCTTATGTCTCACGAATGGAATCTATCCTAAAGAGATGGACTAACCATCATTTGGATGAAGGCCTCCAAAAAGAAGTGTTCCTCAAAGGCCTAAAACCAGAAGTTCACAAGTTCGTGGAATTGAGAAGACCAGTCAATCTGCAAGCTGCAGTGGAAGGTGCAAGATTGTATGACAAAGGTGAACCAAGGTTGTCAATGACTCCAGGAAGAGTTTTACCTCTAGGAATGGTATACCCATCAAATGCAGTCCCACGGACAATTTCCTACCCCTATTCCCACATGCAAACACTGCCGCAATACAATGCACCTAATCCACAGTGGCCGCAAACAACAATGCCTCAAATAATGGTTCAACCACAATAACAGTGGCCTCAAACAGTTCCTCCAATGGTGACTCAACAACAGTGGAACCCTACCAACTAGAATCAATAATCCCAAGTCCCAATAGGAGCTCTGAATCAGAACCAGAACAGAGGACCCTCTAGATCAACCCAACCAGTGTATGCAGTAATAACAGAAGCTTCTCAAAACCCTACTACAAGTACTCTAGGAAGTGAAAATCCAAAGGACTACTTATCCAACTCAGTTGCAAGTATCAAGAAAGAGTTTATGGATGTGATTATAGAGCAGCTACAGATGCTGAAGATGAATACCACCAATATATCCACTCCTACGGGAGGTGGGAGAGATGTGATGCGTTCTAATACATGGTGTGAAAAGTGCCATCAAGCGGGACATTTAGCCACTGAATGTACCCGAAAACCAACCATTCTTGGAGCCTTCTATTCATACTGTTTGAGAAAGAACCATACAAAGGATATTTTCTCTCTGAAAGAGATGCACGAACAAAGATAGAAAGATGAAAATGCAAGATTCAACTTGCTAGAATCCAAAATGACAACACAAGACATTGGACCAAAGCCTAGGGATTTTGGTCCTAATTTTGGTCCAAGGAGGTTTCCCTCTCAAAGTTATAGAGGACGACAGTCTGGTGGTAGTCAAAGATCATAGGTGGAATGTTACAGATGTGGAGAAAAGGGCCATATCTCCCCGAATTGTCTAAACCCTAGAAGATCTGTGCATTACAAGCCCTTATGCAACAGATGCAAAGGAGAAGGCCATACTGCAAAAGATTGTCCAAGTCCACAACCCTTGTGAAATCTACTTTTGGTACCCAACAGAAGACCCAAGAACTTGCTTCCATTTTGGTGGAATTGGAAGTGGCCGCAATAACACGAGTAAAAAAAGGAGAACCTGTAGTTCCAAAAGAGAACATTCCTTCTGCAAAGACGGTAAAATTCAACCTCCCTTGGGAAAAACAAAATAATACAATCCAAAATAAGGAAGAACATAACTCCATAGAGCCACAGAGAGCTACAGAGACAGTTGCAAAGACAGGACCTGAGGTCCAGGAAATAGAGGATACGAAAGTCCCTCCTCATGACAAAGAAGCGTATATGTTGCTACTCCTAGAAGAAAAAGGAAAGATAAAGTGGGTGTGGCCCCATTTCCTAGTCGATTGGAAAAGCCTGTGGATTCTATCAAAGAGTATGATTTGGTCAAAGACCTAGATACCTTTAAACCAAACCTAACCTTCTGACAATTGTTGATGCTGCCGAAAAAGATTCAAAAGCAACTTGACAAGAAGACACGGACTAAGGATTACTCCCCCAACAACAACAAAGTCCAACAAAGCCTCAGAACCTATGAAGAAAGTGGAGGTGGCTAACGCCTTCCTAGATCCTGCAACCCTAGAGACTAGTGTATGGATAGAAGGATGCTTTATTTCATATCTATTGATTGATGATGAAGGCTCATCAATAAACATAATGATAGATGAGACAATGAAAGATCTAGGTTTGTAAGGAATGCAACTACCCAGTGGCTTATCAGATTGGCAGACCAAAGTAGAATCAAACTATTGGGCATCCTCCCATATGTAAAAACAACCCTTGCAGGAAGAGACTATTGGCTGACATATTTGGTGGTCAAACCAAATTCTTATGGGACCTCATACCCTCTGCTCTTGGGAAGAACTTGGCTTTTTGAAGCAAGAGCCAGGATAGACTGGTTCAAAGGCACCCTAACCCTAGGCAGAGGACCCAACAAAGTAGTTTTGAAATTATATGGATCGCAAAAAGGCAATGGATCCACATCCATCATAGTCAACAGACTCCTCCAATGACGTAATAGATAGTACATCAGGAGACAAAGATGTTGTTAAGCAAATCTTTCCCAAGAAAATAGAGGCACAGTCCCTAATAATGGGCACTGTAAGCCAACTACCGGAGGAAGCAAAGTCTTTGTCCATGGGAGAATACCTCCTGCCTCAACTCGAAGTGACTTCTGAAATCACCTCTGATAGTGAAATAGAAGCATGGATATATTGTTCTCCCTGTTACATAGCAATCGCAGAGAAAAAAGCAGAGATAGAGCCAGAAACAAAGGCAGAAGCAGAAGCAGACACAGAGGTGGAGAATCTGTTCTTCTCCTAGAGCCTCTACAGAAGCAGAGATAGAGCCTCCAGAGGAAGAGGATGAAAATGATGAGGAAGAAAACGAAGCAGGTTATGAAAGTGTAGATGAAGAAGTTCCTTTGATAGCGAACAATCTTATTGATGTCCCCTTAGAGACCTTAGAGACTGAAGATCTCAAGGTATTGGATGGAATGACCATGGTTCCATTTGGGTTGACCAATGGACCACAAAAGTATGCAGAATCTGCATAAGAAATGGATCAAAGGTATAAAAATTAAGTTTACCAATGGTTCATGTCGCCCTGACCATTCATTCTGGAGAAAAGTGGATGATTATGACCTTTGTCAACAGAAGCCAGAGCCATTAGATCCACGGCTTATAGAAGGTTCGTGCTATGTGACATTCTTGGACGCATCCTCTAAAGATGAATCCCTAAGTCCAAAAGAAATCACCACTCACACAGAAGCAAACAAAGCTATGATACCCTTCCAGCAATCTCAACAGACAAATGAGTCATCTGTTCAGAAGGAGGACACCGGTTCTAGTGGAACATCAGACGATGACACTACTCCCTTGGAGGAGTCAGACCTCTATCCAGAAGCAATCCATGGGACATTTATCCACGAAGTGGAAGGTGAAAGGCAAGTGACATTCATGGATACTCACGGTACTAAATGTCACCTGAAAGTAGGTCTCAATCTTCCAGAAGAAGAATTAGTGGTCCTGCGAGACTTACTAAAGGAGAACTTAGACGTGTTTGCTTGGTCATATAAAGATATAAAAGGGATTGATCCCACAGTATGCCAACATCACATTGACCTAGAGCCTGATGCTAAACCTGTAAGGCAAAGACAATGGCATATGAATCCCAATTATTCTGCTCTGGTGAAGGCTAAATTATTGAAGCTCCTTGAAGCAGAGTTCATTTATCCCATGGCTAACAGTGAATAGGTTTCACCCATTGTGGTTGTACCCAAGAAGAATGGGAAACTTTGAATATGTGTGGACTTTCGAAAGCTCAACTCAAGATAAAGAAGAATCATTTTCCTATCCCTTTCACAGACCAATTGTTGGACACATTGACAGGCCATGAGCTCTATTCCCTCTTGGATGGATTCAACGGATATAACCAAGTCCAAATCGCAGAGAAGGACTAATCCAAAACAACCTTCACCACAGAATGGGAGACTTATGCCTATAGAGTGATGCCATTTGGGCTCTGTAATGCTCCTGCTACCTTCCAATGAGTAATGATGGCTGCCTTCCAGAATCATCTGCATGATTTCATTGAGGTGTATCTCGGTGACTTCTGTGTCTATAGCCTAATCCGGGAGCATTGGGGACACCTAGAGCAATGATTTGAGAGATGCCGAGAGTATGGGATCTCTCTCAACCCTGACAAATGTGTCTTTGGGATCTCATCAGGAGTTCTTTTGGGCCATATTGTCTCTGCACAAGGAATTGCAACAGACCCGGCGAGAGAAGATTGCCGCCTTGACAGCACCAACAAACCTCAAGCAATTGAGAGGATTTATTGGCCATGTGGGTTACTACAAAAGATTTATTGCACATTTTGCAACCAAAGCAGTTCCTCTGCACAAGCTCCTAAGGAAAGATGCGGATTTCCTTTGGTCTGATGATTGCGAAGAAGCCTTTAATACCCTAAAACAATGCCTCATTAGAGCACCCATCCTGCAGCCTCCTGATTGAACAAAGGAGTTCCATGTGCACACAGATACATCAGTTGAAGGGCTAGGTGCTATCTTATGTCAAAAGGGCCCCTCTAAGTTGGATCAACCAATCTATTATGCAAGTCAGAAAGTAACTAACCGAGAGCGGAACTACACAGTGACAGAGCTTGAGTGCTTAGCAATGGTGTTTGCACTGGAGAAGTTTTGACACTATCTACTGTCAACGCATTTCAAGTTCTACGTGGATCATAAAGCCCTGGCCTTTCCTGATGAACAAAGCAGATGTCAAAGGACAACTGATGAGATGGTTTCTCTTGTTCCAAGAGTTCGATTTTGAAGTGATCACTAAGCCTAGCCGTTTCCATGTCCTAGCCGATCATCTATCACAGATCCCTCAAACTGCAGAAGAGGAACAGGATGATCTAGACCTTCCTGATGCTTCCTTGTTTCTAGTCGAAATAGTTACTCCCTGGTATGCAGACATAGCCAACCTCTTGGCAACTCAACAATATCCTCCTGGCATCTCAAACCATGAGAAGAAGAAGCTTCTGTTAGAATCAACCCCCTACACCTTGCTAGGCGGTGCACTGTACAAGAGAGGCAAAGATAAAGTATTGCGAAGATGTGTTGCAGGAAGCGAAATCGGCATAGTATTGAAAATATGCTATGATGAACCATATGGTGGACACTTTGCAGGACACTTCGCAGGAGAAGCAACAACCAGGAAGGCTTTGTTAGCGGGATATTGGTGGCCGACCCTCCACAAGGATGCCTATGACTACTGTAAGAGATGTGATACTTGGCAAATGGGGAAACCCACCAAAACAAGTGCCATGCCACTACAACCTATCCTTCCCCTAAAGTCGTTCGAGAAATGGGGGATTGATTTCATGGATCCCATTGATCTGCCTACCAGACGGAAGCAGAACAGATACATCCTGGTATGTACAGATTATGTCACAAAGTGGTGTGAAGCTAAAGCTCTGAAGCGGGATGATGGTAACAACATAGCCCTGTTCATGTATGAGAATATTATCACCCATTTTGGCAGTCCCCTCGAGCTGGTAAGTGACAGAGGTACTCATTTCCTTAACAAGATCATGGAAGAATTGACGAAACTCTATAAGATCCGCCATTGCAAGTCCACCCCCTATTATCCCAAAGCCAGCGGCCAAGTCAAAGTCACCAATCGCATCCTCTACTCGATCCTGACAAGGATAATTTCCGCACATCGCCGTGATTGGGATGATCGACTTACAAAGGCCCTCTGGGCATACAAAACTTCATGCTTGCACCTATGCCAGATGGGTGAAACGCACAAATGCACCATCAATTGTGCACACTGGCATACTCCCTCCCAATCACTTTCCCCTTATTCAGTTCTACACCGGCCGTGAGCTATGGGGTTTCATGCCTATTCATTGAGAGATGTGCATCATGGGGTGAGTGAGTGTTCTATCATCCTCTTGAGTGCCCGTGAGCTAAGAGTTCTATTCTTCGTCATCGACACTTGAATCGACGGACTTTATCGATAAAACTACCTCCCTAGGTGTTATTGCATGGTCTTTGCCGTGCTGGACGTGTTCTATGGTGCGCCCTGGTCCCTCTTGCTGCTTGACGATGGCTTCAATCTTTCTGCATCAACAACGGTGATTCCCTTCAACCATATACGAAATGGGCCAAGTGTTCCTAACCCTACCTTTCTGTTTGCAAGTGCATGTTATGTCTTAAGTGTGGGGATGCCAGTGTCCAGTTGGTTGACAAGTTTGCAGCTGTGTCAATCAATCTACCCTGACCAGTAAGGCCTTAAGTGTAGGGACACATCCCTGCGTGTCTAATATGCATACCCCCTGCATATGTCATTACCCAATCATGTGTGTCTACCAAGTACTAGTTCTGCCCTGATGGGGTCCCTTCCTTACCCACCCACCCTTGTACCCCTTGTCGTCGAGGCCGTTTCCCTCGTGGTTGCTTTTATTGCGCAATTTTTTCATTTTCTATGTGAACATCCCCTACGTTCACCAAACTCTCGATCCAACCTTATACCCCTATTCGTCCCTTTGAATGACACACTTTTCCTTTTTATATCCCCCTATTCTGGCTTATCATTTTTGTGTTATTAATTTTTGAAGCTTTTTCCACACAATTGGATGTATTTCCATGTGAACACGCCCTTATCGCTTTGGAACAGTGATCTAGCATACCAGCCCTATCCTATACTTTTCTTTGGATATTTTTTTTAATCACATGTTATTTTGACGTACGGTTTTATCCATAATTCTTTTTGTATGGTTTCGTGTCTTTTTCGCGTATGTTTTTGACCTTTTTCCATGTGAGCCTGCCCTATTCTCCTCAGAATTCAATTCTAGCTGGATTTCCTTGTCTGTCACCCTTTATGCATAATTTTCCTTTTTCCTTTGCCTTATTTTGACCTCTCAATTTTTTGTTGTTAATTTTTATTGGTGTTATCAAGCTCCATTTTATTGTTTTTTCCATGTGAACACCTCCTAACCCCATCCGAACTGTAATTTGCTATGCCACCCCTGAAGACTCTATATATCCTGACATTTTTTCTTTTTCTCACCCTCCCTTCCAGTGCACAGATCATTAGCTATTAATTTTTGAATCCCGTTTCGGATACAATTTTTGGGTTTTTTCAATGCAACTGGGGTTTCTTTTGCTCAGCACTATGTTCTGATGTGATAGACTTGTTGGGCACAATTTTTTGCACATTTTACCTTCTTCCCTCACTTTGTTCCAGCTAATGGATTTTTCGATATTAATTCCCGTATACATTTTCGGGATCGATTTTTGCCTTTTTTGCATGCGAACCCTTCCTTCTTCTTTTGGCTATGCATTTTATTGCGCTCTCCATGTGAATCCCCTTCCCACTGACATTTTTCATTTTTACTACCCTTCATTTCGGTGACTAGATCTTTTTATATTACTTTCTGTATTCCATTTCGGAGTTGATTTTTTGGTTTTTTTCCATGTGTACACGTTTTATCTCTGTCGGAACGATGTTTTGACATTATAGGCCTGTCTGGCTTGACTTTTCTCACCAGTTCTCTTTTTTCTACATTTCCATTCGGTAAATGGATTATTTGATACTAATTGTCGTGTGCGTTCTCAGGCTTGATTTTTGTCTTTTTCCCATGGGAACTCCCTGACTTGATCCCAGACACCCTTTTGTACTTTTCTGTCGTCTCCCTCTCGCCTTCCAACCCAGCTTTCCTTTTTACCACATTGCATTCCAACTCACGGTTTGCCTGTTATTCAATTTTCTGTGTTTTGTCGTGTCCCTGCGCACCTTGCCTTGCATGTGAACGCACGTGTTTTTGTTTGTACGCCCCTCGCGACGCCCCCGTGGCGTCTGTGCCTTCCTCCTCATCGTCCTGGTCCCCCGTTGCTTCCCGTTACTGCAAATTTTTTTTTAACCCCGCCCCGCGCACGCGCGCGGGACAAGGGCAGCCTCCATTCTTTCTTTCTTTCTTTTCATTTTCTTTATTTATAGGTTTTTTTTTTGCAAACAAAAAAACAACACAAAACCAACCACTAAAACAAAAACAACAAACAACCCACCCAAAAAAAAAAAACTAAAATTAAAAAAACAACTCAAACATTTGCCACAAAAAAAACAAAAACAAAAAAAAACAAAACAAAAAAAAACACACATGAAAAAAACAAAAACCAAAACAAACAACCAAAAAAAACAAAAATTAAAAAAAACAAAAGAAAACGAAAAAAACAAAACCAACATAAACAACAACATCACCAAAATAAAACCATAAAAACAAAAATTTAAATTTAAAAAAAAGAGAAAAATTTCAAAAAACCCCCCCAAAAAAACACCAAAAAATCAAACCCCCTCCCCCCCGATGGTTTTTCCCTCCCCCTCTCTCTCTCTCTTTCTTCTTCTTTCTCTCTCCTCGATCTTCTTCTTCTTCTTCCTGTTCTTCTTCTTCTTCTTCTTCTTTCCCCTCCTCCTCCTCCTCCTCCTCCTCCTCCTCCTCTCCTTCTTCCTCCTCCTCCTTCTTCTTTCTTCTTCTTCTCCTTCTTCTTCTTCTTCTTTGGTATTCAATGATGTATACAACCTGTAAGTATCTTACTTTTTTTCCTATAGTTCAAGACCAGTTTCTTGCTATTCATTTTTTCCCTTTTCAATAAATGCGCTTCGTGGGATGGGCACGTACAATCTTTTGAGCTGTCATTGCTTATCGAAGTTCTAGTTATGTCCTGAGTGGGTTATTGAGGTATTATGGTTTGATTGTATGTTACGATTATGGGTGCAGTCTGTAGTTTTCTTTTCTGCCTGATATGGGGTCTCAAGTGCATGTTTGTTACATAATATGAAGCTTTCGATCGCATATGTGTAGAGGTCATGCCAAATTTTTTCTAGGATGTGGATTGTTTGGGATGGTTAGTCAGTTAGTCACGTTTGTGTGCTTATTCTGGTTGGTTTCTTTTTTATGGATATTCAGTTGTTTTGCAAGCATTCCCTGTGATTGTCTATGTGTGTGGTGAGTGTGTAGTCTATCTGAATGGTGCATCAAGCTCCTCCTCCAGTCCAGTACGTCCCAGTGGTCTCTCATGATTATTCTTTATTGCTGGAGTCTGAACTTATTGGCAAAGTAGGCTTAGCAAAGTTCATCGCACTCTCATTACCACTCATCCCTAAGGATACTGATACTTGTGATCAGTTTCTAGCCTCTTATAGTAAGAGATATGGTCATGTCAAAGGAACAGTTATCCAATTGACGCCTAAAATTTTGGGCAAGGCTCTGTCGTTACCCTATCAGGGAGACTCTTTTCCTACTGCTAGACAACTGTTCTCGAATGAGGATATCCTTAAATTGTTGCAAAAGCAAACACATGATGTGTTGGATTAAAAGAAAGTTATTACCACTTCTGGCATCAGTGTCTCCATGATCTCCAATCCTGTGTGGAGGAAGCTATGTCAATTGCTTCACGACAGGTTTATGCCTGCTAAGACATCCTCTAATTACCTTTCAAAGGAGCTGTTTACAGCTTCTAGAATAGTGTTAAAAGGCATAATAATTGATTGGAGTTCCTACCTTCTATCCAAATGGATCAACACTTTGTCAGAGCTACCAGGGGTAATGTAACTAATGTTACATTTGGATCCTATCTTTCTGTCCCCCTTCGAAGGAAGTTCCTACCTTGATAGTTGATCCACCAGATGCTCCTCCCCCTGCTGCCTGCTAAACACTCTGATGGCATCATTCAGGATCTTGATCCTATCCCTCCTATGGTAGTTTAGAGGAAACGCTTAAAATGAGTGGTTGAATCAGCCCCAGCTCCTCCTGCAGTCTCCGTTCCTGATCAATCTAGCAGTCACCTACCAGTTTTCCTCACAACGTCGAATCTTTTCATAGCACATCATGAGGGAACTCTAGAGATTTTCATCCCTTCAGTGCAACGCTTGGTAACTGGAGATGCAATTCCCTTTCTATGTCAAGATGTTCAACGTTCTATTGAGCTCTCAGGGACTGCATGTATCTAGCAGCTCTATTCCTGTTGTTATGATGAAATACAACAGACTAAAGAAGAGCTAACAAAGGCAAATGCAGAGCTAGCTTCTACTCATGAACGCTTTTCTGATCTGTGTACCCAAATGGAGCAATAGATCAAGATCATTGATTCTTAGAAAATGGAAATTTCTAGTTCACACACTCAGTTGGCTGACACTAACACTCAAGTGGTTAATGTAACTGAGAAACGAGATAGATTGTTGAAGGAATCTCACAAGCTTCAAGCTTTGTTAGCCACCTAGATACAGAGCAGCTTAAAATAGCAAATACCACCTTAGACCAAAGCCGAAACCAAATTCAACACCGTAACGAGCAACTGGCCTAGTCACATTCTTCTTCACAAAGCCTTATTGTGCAACCAGTTCATTCTTTAACCCCTGCAAACTTGGCAGTTCTCCAGAGACAGCCTGCATTATGTCTGTTGTTTCAAGATAAAGTGGAAAGATTGTAGTCCAGGATGGATTTATTATGGTCTACATAGCAATTTCAAGAGTATGTTCCTCTTGACCATTCCTTTTTTGTCCACTATCAGCTACAGAAGTTGGCCTTCTATATTAAGCTTTCAACGATGGATCTACCTCTTCCAGAGGATGGAGTGGAGCCTGGTCTTCTGATTTTCTAACATAAGTTGTCTGTATGGTCTTTGAGGTTTCTATGACTTTGGATACAATGCTGATGTCTTATATGTATCTACGAGGTGATCTATTAATTCTAGATGATGTAGATCTGGCTTGGTATGTAGGGGATGTGGTCTTACAAGCTGCCTTGTATGTCAACCATTTAGAGTTGAGGATAGATGAAATATTCCAGTGTTATTCTTCTAAAGTGGCTACTTGCCCTGACACTTTATGGCATTCAATGATTGATTCTATAGTCCTAAACCAACAAGAGAATACAGCCTCTACTCATGTGTAGAACACTAACCAACTGAGGGTGGATCTTTTAGCTTATCTTTCCAAGAACCATCCATTTGATTCCTCCTTCTTTGATGCCTACCATCAACGATCTGTTTTAGGTCCCTCTGTTCCTAGCTTATTTTATTATCAACAAATGGCCCATCGCTATGATGCTTATTTTTCCCTTTATCAATCCAACTCAACATCCATCAACCTCAGGGTACTCCTCAAATTCCAATATTTACCTATTGTTCTTTCATTGAAGATCGAGTCTTTTTCCCTTCACTGCCTTGTTCTTTCCCATCTATCCATATACCTTCTACTTTTCCTGCTTATCAATTAACACCTTTCTTAACTGATTCGCCTAAATTTTCAGCTAATCCTTCTTTAGCTTATTCCTCATTTTATGATTTTGACTACCCATCTCTTCATCCTCTTTTACTCATTCCTCTTCCATCTCCTACCACTTTTATTTCTCAACCCCCTCAGTTGGTTAGTAGATATGAAGAATTTGATCAACAGATTCCAAGAAAAAGAGGATAGAACTCAAATGATTCTCTTACGGGACCACATATTAATTGGCCATTAATTCCAGGGGACTGGACAACTGGTAGTCAAGCATATCAAAATTATATCCATTTTTTCCAACAATATTCACAATCTCTAGATCCTTCAATGAGATTGACAGCCCATTCTGCTTGGTACCTAGCATATATGCATAGGCATTCCCATAACGATCAAAATGTCATTCCCAAGCTTTGTATGAACGTCAATGTGAACATCAATTCCCAACAATTGGATGTTCTATATTTTCATGCCCTTTGTTTACCTAACAGATACCTTGTCTTGCTAGAAAGGATGTGTTGCCTTCAATTCTTTCAAAATCCTCCAAAATCTTTTGTAGATGAATCCTTATCCATGGATCATTTTCGTAATCATCAAGCTTTCAAGAGGGATCATCTTCACTGATACCCCTGGATGTATCTTGTATGCTTCTTAATGATATATCTCTCTTGGGAGGTGCCATTCAGATGGTTGTTTTGTGTTTGTGCTATATTAATTTTTATGTGATGAGTTCATGCTGGTTGAATAATGGATTTGTTCGAGAACTCTCTTTTCAACTATTGACACTGATGGTGATGGTGGATGAAAAGCCTATGATGCAAAGCTGAAGAACCTCTTATATCCTTTACAAATTTGTCATGACTTTCTATTGTTTATAAGATGTGTTACTGAATAACGGTGTTTTCCTTTAGTTGTATTCTTTCTTAGATACAGGTGACAAAGTTGGGGTCGTGGTTGGGTGATTATTGAAGATACTAAAAAGAAAAAAAATCGAATGGAGCTCTTTATTGAACTTATATTCTTCTTTTCCTAAGGTCGCGAGGACGCTTCCTTTCTAAGTGTGGGGATATGTTGAGAGTGGAAAAAGATTAGATTTTTTTATTGATTTTTATTATTTTTGAGATTTGAATGGTTGACTTTTGATGGATTTTGAGTGATGATTGGTTGTTTTGGAAGTGTTTGAGAGTGTTTTGGATTATATTGATCGTGTTTTGGAAGCTCATGATGATTCTCAGTAGAAATATGAAGCTCTATGATGTTCCGATAGGTTCTGTTGAGGTTCTGATTAGATATGATACCTTATGTTTAGCTTATGTTTTGTTCTAATTTTCTTCTGTATGAAGCCTGGATTGATGATTGATGAAGGTTAAGATCTTTTGAAAGCTCATTGAATAGTTTTTGATAGTTTGGAATGGTTTTAGTATGAGTTATGAGGATCTTATGTTCTCTGATGACCTTGTATAACCCTCTGTTGATCTTCTGTAGAGCCTCTATCTCTGTTATGTTCTGTTATGTTCTATATGTTATGTTCTGTAGATCTTATGTAAGTGTTTTGTGGAATGAGGGTGGAACTTTGGAATATTTTTTCAACTTTTGGAAAGGATAATCTAAGTTCAAAAGAGCTAAAACAAATGGAAGAAGCAACTGTTGAAGGCTGAAGAGCAGACTAGAGTGACAAGGACAGAAGCGAGATATGAAGAGACACTGTAGTGGCTCTGGTGCCCTTTCATACCTCCCATGCCTCATGGGAGATGCATCCACGACCTAAGAAGGATTATTATGAGTGATTATTGAGTATTGTAGAGAGGAGATGATGTACTATTGATTGATTGATTGATTGAGAGAGAGAGAGAGAGAGAGAGAGAGAGAGAGAGAGAGAGTCAAAGGTAGTCAATTCTGTCAAAAACAATGTATCTATCTATGAGAGATTGAGAGAGAGAACTATAAAGACAATTAAGATGAATCATGTGTGATTATTTCCATTCAAAAATGATGTATTCTTTTGTGTTCCTTGTTCTATTGATGGATTCTATGAAGATGTTGAAGATTATGGTTGATTCTATCAAATCCGTAGGAGATATCTACTATGATTCTACGTGAAGATTTGTTCTTTTCCCTATTGTGGTTCTCTAAAGGATGAAAAAAAAGCTTGTTGATGTTACAAGATAGATTTTCTTGCAGTAGAAACCTCTTTTCCTTGGTGTTCCTTTTGGGGCTCCATCTCTCGATATTGCAGAGCTTGTGGTTTATGAAGTTGAGCTTCTTGAGTAGATGAGACTAGGATCTCTTACATGTCTATGCTCTTGATAGATACTTGTCTACATTGGATACTTTTGGGCTGGTTTGATCCATCTTCTCTTTGAGCATACACCGACCTTTGTCAAATCCTATTAGTTAGGTATACACCTAGCTTGGCTTACCCTCTGAGTTATTTATGCCAGGGCTTGTATCCTTCTATTGGCATCGATTTCTTTGACATATTTGGATGTTTGGCTCATGGTTCTTGGCTACTACAATGTTTGTTATATGCCCGCTTCATGCAGGATCTGACCTAGCGGTCATATTTGACTTTAGATCACTATTAGCTCACTGTTTGCTCTCTTTTTCTCACCACTATGATTTATTATAAGTTATTTTATGCGCATTGTGATGTATTTACTGAGCTTAATCATATCATTTTGATGTGCTTTTGGTACTATTTGGTGGACAGCTGGTCATTTTAACAGTTTCTCTTATTTTCAACTTGTTTTAGCAATGGTTTTGGCATGTTTATTGCTAATTAAAGTAGGTTTTTTTCTACATAGTCTGCCTCTATTTGACTCATTATAGTTGGTCATCTCAAAGATATGGCTTTGTTTAACATGGCCAAGTTGGATGGCACCAACAATTACTACTACTAGTCTCAAATATGGCAGATTTTGGTACAGAAATTGCAGATTAAGCCACTAAGAAACAAAGGTATTAAACCTGAGAACATGGATGATGATGGATGGGCTAATTTAGATGCACTATGCAAGTCCACTATCATTTTATCACTCTCTAAAGAGGTCCACAATAATGTTGTTGAAGATGAAGATCAGAGTGCTTGGAATTTATGGGAAAATATTCAAGAACTTTATGCAAAGCAGAGCCCTGCTTCACAGATCTATTGGCTTGATCTCCGCATGAAGAAGGGGAACCCATTGTCTACTCACTTTAGCTAGTTTCATTCTATCATGAAGAATCTGCTGCAATGGGGTATTAAGTTTCAGGATAATCTGCATCCTTTTTTTCTGCTTGGCACTTTACTTAAGTCTTGGGATGTATTTTGCACCGTGGTCTATACCAACAAACTTGATGGGCTGAAATTGAAAGATGTAGAGAGTGCTCTTTTGACTAAAGAAATTAGTAAGAAAAACAATTATGCTTCCCACAATTCACATGCTTTATCCACTAAAGGTGGCAAAAGTGGCAAGAAAGATAATGATTGGCACGGGAAGGACTCTCAGAAGTCCCAGTCTAAGTCACGTGGACGTAGCAAGTCCCATGGATGTAAGTCTGATCTTACATGTCATTATTGTGGGAAAGCAGGACACATACAGATACAGTGCCATAAGATACGCGATGACAAGCACAAAGAAAAGGGAAAAGAAAAATGCAAGAAAAATCCAATGATCGCAACATTATAGCTACAAAGTCCAGCGTAAAGATTGAGGAGATAAATGTCATGCAATAGCTTGAGGAGTCTAATGGTGACTATATCGCAACCTCTTCATGTGATGCCTCTTAGCTAACCAAGGCTCGATCTATGCATGCATAATGTTTGCTCTTGGATTCAAGTATATCTTTTCATGTGACCCCCTACCATGAGTGGTTTCATACCTATCACAATGTATCTAGTACTGTGTGCTTAGGTGATGATTGGTCTCTTGCTATTGTTAGTATTGGTGATATCGCTCTACAATTTCCCTCTAGCAGCACTTTTGTTCTACATAATGTACGTCATGTACTTGCACTGACTAAAAGCCTTATGTCTGTTGGGTAGCTTGATGATGCGGGTTATCATATATGCTTTGGTGATTCTGCATGGAAGATAACTCGTGGCAAGCTTGTTCTTGCAAGAGGTGCCAAGTTTGGCAACCTCTACCCCTTGGTTGTATCCGATACTATTGACCATGTTTTGTCAGTGGGTTCTATCCCACATGTATCTCTCTGGCATGCTTGTCTTGGGCAATGTAGCTTAACGGAATGAAAATGCTTAGTACTTTGCAGTATCTTCCGACTTTTGACTACTCGCATTTTGAGTCGTGTCATCATTGTTTATATGATAGCTAGACTAGGAATTCGCATAAAAAGTCCAGTATTCCACGCATGGGTGAGCCTTTGGCTCTTGTGAATTCAGATGTATGTGGGCCCATGCCATGTCAGTCATTAAGGGGTAGGAAGTACTTTGTCACATTTATTGACAATTATTCACACAAGGTTTGGGCTTATCCCATAAAGCAGAAATTTGATGTCTTGGCAGTCTTTCAGCATCGTTGGCTCACACAAGGCTTGGGGTTATCCTGTAAAGCAAAAATTTGATGTCTTGGCAGTCTTTCAGCATCGTTGGCTTGCTTTAGTAGAAAACCAATCTAGGCATAGGCTGAAATGCCTAACAACAGATAACGGGGGTGAGTATGTCTCATGTGCCTTTGAGAAGTTTTGTGACGAGCGAGGTATTAAGCATCAATTGACCGCCAATTACACCCCTCCCCAAAATGGTATGGTTGAATGTATGAATAGGACTATCTAGGAGAGGGTTTGTAGTATGCTTATCCAAGTAAGCTTACCACAATATTTTTGGGCCGAGGCAGTCTCTATTGCCATGCATCTCATTAATAGGTCCCTTGCAAAGGTATTGACTTCCAGGTTGCAGAGGAGGTATGGGCAGGAAAGCCTCCCTCATATACTCATTTGCATGTCTTTGGATAAGAGGCCTTCTGCCATGTGCCCAAGGACAAATGCAATAAGCTTGATCCTAAAAGTGTGAAATGCATTTTCCTTGGCTATGGAGATGCAAGTGAGATGGGATATCGTCTTTGGGATCCACATCTAGACAATAGCCTACACCAGCACAACCGATCCTCATGGCCAATATGTTAGACAAGATGTGAGATAGGATGTTGGACAGGCAGCACAATCTGCATTGAGGCATTCTATTAGAGATAGATGAGCCCTCCATAAATTTTGTCTTGGTTACAAATGCAAGAAAGTCTCTCACCTATGTGATGTGGCTATGCGCAGGGGGTGTGACAGTCACCTGGGAGAGGGCTATACATTCTAAGATTGACTCATTGCATAAAAATCATACGTGGGGTTTGGTTTCCTTGCCTAGTGGCAAGTGGGCTTTGCCTTGCAAGTGGGTGTACAAGTTGAAAAAGTACCTTTGGACATCCCAGGCTAGCATACAGGGCCAGATTGGTAGCAAAAGATTTTAAGCAGGAGCATGGTGTTGACTTTGATGAGGTCTTCTCTCCTATGGTTAAGATTACCACCCTATGCTTAGTCTTGGCTTTGGCTGCACATCTTGACTTGGACTTATATCAGATGGATCTCAAGACGGCTTTCTTACATGGGTACTTACATAATGAGATATACACGGAGTAGCCTAAGGGCTTTGCAAAACCTGGCAGGGAACACCTAGCGTGCAAATTGAGGAAGAGTCTTTATGCCTTGAAGCAAGCACCTAGGAAATGGTACCACAAATTTGATGCATTCATGCAGTCACACAGCTATAGCCATAGTGCTATGGATCTGTGCTTTTATGCAAAGAAAGCCTGTGATGGTTCATTATTGATTTGATACTCTATGTGGATATGACATGCTTTTAGCAAGGAAAGCTCATGATGAGCTAGATGCTCTTAAGGCTCAGCTCAAGAAGAGCTTTGAGATGAAAGATCTGGGATGCCTCTCATATACTCGATATGCCCATTGCATGTGACAAGTCTCAATAGGGACTACTCTATTTGTTATAGAAGGAGTATATCCATAAAGTCCTTGAGAGCTTTCGTATGCAAGATGTGAAGCCTATTAGTTGTCCATTGCCTTCTCATGTGAAGGTATCGCATGCCGATTGTCCGCAAACAGATGAGCAGAGTGCCGAGATGGCCAAGATTCCCTATGCATCTGTAGTGGGCAGTCTTATGTATACCATGATAGCCACCTATCCAAATATTGCATTTGTAGTTGGTGTTGTGGCACGTTATATGACTACACCTAGCAAGAGGCATCGAGATGTCATGAAGGGTATCATGTGGTACCTGAAGGGCACTGCTCATATGTGTATATGTTATGGCAGCCAGGATATAGAAGTCATGGGATACACTGACTCTGAATATACAAGACATGTAGATAGTAGGAAGTCAACTTGTGGCTATGTGTTCACTTTTGCTACAGGTGCTATTTCATGGATGTCCAGAGTGTAGAAATACACAGACCTTTCTACTACAAAGACCGAGTATATTGTAGCCCATTGAGACTTGCAAGGAGGCCATTTGGTTGGATCGTTTGGTTGCTGACCTTGGTAATGCAGATGTTATCCCTACACTGCATTCAAATTCTATGAATGTTATATCTAGTTAGCCAAGAATCTGGTCTTCCATGCAAAGATGAAACACATTGAGGTGAGGTATCACTTCATTCGTGAGGTCATTGAGGACAATTCTATTGACCTTGTCAAGATCTCAAATAACCAAAATCATGCAAACTTGCTCATAAAAAGCCTCTCTATAGAGCGCTTTGCCTTCCTTAGGAGGTTGATGGGCATTGGATGAAATGGGATCTTTCATCATCATGTTGTATCTATGTATATGTTGTAATGTCTTTCTTTTTTCCTTTTCACTCCTCACTGAGGCAGATTCGCCTTTAAGTGGGAGGTTGTTGGGGGTAAAGGTGCCTCCGCTTAGCCGCCTGTGTATTACTACACTGATTGTACCCGCGCTTGCACACTGCACGCGGTGGGCACCCATCACTATCACTTCATTCTTTATTATTTCTGTGATATTTGAATAAAGGGAAGGCCGATCACACATTGTGACTATTGGAGTTTCCACATTCTCTCTCTCTCTCTCTCTCTCTCTCTCTCTCTCTCTCTCTCTCTCTCTCTCTCTCTCTCTCTCCACCATAGCTCTTTCTCCCACTCGTACTTCCACTTCAAGGCTCACCTCCCTTCAAGGATAAAGACCAAAGATCAAGTGTCCATACCAATAGATATTTAGTGAAGTTTCACAATTATTTACCAATGGATACTAACTAGATGGAAGAGTTGACCAACCACTCTCAATTGTTTCATCTTTACCTTGATGCCAAACTTTGAATCAAGCTCTTTGAGATTCAGACAAGTAGGAGGTTCAGAGCACTACATAATGCTCAGGAAAAAGATAGTACTTCCACTCCTCTAGTGATGGATATCTCATGCATATGCTAGATCTTAGATAAATTCAACATGCATCAAAGGTGCTATTTACTAACAATATGCTTGCCAAGAGGACAATATTGTATGTACTAATCACAACAATTGGAATGTGAATGGATATAGTTTTTACTATGGTGCTATGGCTCTAAAACTATACATTTGCATTAGATTATGATCTTCATAGATTGATTATTAACTACCGGTTTTCAATGGATGAACATCTATAAATCAATGGTATTCAAGTGGTTTTTATGGATATCTAAGTGTTATTGGATGCCATTCATAGTTTAACTATAGTTTATGCTTATTTTATACTTTATTATGGTTATTTGATTAGAATACTTCTAGTTTAGAGTTAATGGATGCATGCCATATGGTTCTGGTAGCAATTATGATTCATTTCTGGTCAATTATGACTTAATTATATTAGCTTGAAATTTAAGCTTGTGTTTGGCAATAGCATAGTATGAATAGCAACAGTTAATGTTCTTTGACTATGATGCCAATGATTTTTCTAGTTCATTGGTTATTTGCTTTTGTCACATTCCAATGAAATTGGGCATAGTTGCAAGGAATTCAAGGAGGAGGCCTATCATCAGGACATTTAGTTTTAATGCTTAGCTTTGTCATTATTAAGTTATGCACCTATGAAGTGCAAGTCCATTCAACCACAATGGCAGCCTAAGTAATCCTAGTGAACAATGGGTCATATTGATGAAAGTTATACAAAGCTATGTTGAGCAACTCCTTGTGGGTACTCGTTGGTGTTAGTTTGGGGTATCGGTCATTAAATGGACCATTAAATATCTAGTGGTGACATTGTCGAGTTAGGCATTAATTGGGCCATTAAATGTCTAGTGGTGGCATTGTTGGACTAGACATTTAATTGGGCCATTTAATGTCTAATGGTGGCATTGTGGGACTAGGCATTAATTAATAAATTAATGCTAGTCCAATCCAACTAATATTGGAACCATTAAATGTCCCCCCATGGGGGTTAGCACTTTAATTGTGAATGGGTATTAATAACTAGGTCTTAAGCAAAGTCAAACAAATAATTAATTAATTATTAAAATTTAAATTCCAAAAATTAATTAGTTAAAGACAGAAATTACAATTAGAAGGTTGTTAAGTGGCAAAAGAGATTGCCACTTACCAAAATTACCCATACAAGTTTACAGAATAGGCAATTTGGGTGTTGATTGAGGGTCATTCCTGCATTTAGAGACTGTGGGAAAAAGGAGCCAACACTGGATGAGCTCTTTGAGAGATGATAGTTGATCAAGTAGCACAATAGGATAGAGCAAGAGGTGCAATCATAGAAGAGGAGGGCTCTGTAAGTCACATTGGGGTTTTAGTCCCCCCTTTTTGAATATATTGATGCCATCAAAATTGTCATCAAAGCAATCATTTAAAGGATACCCCTTCAAGTTGATTTTCTCTCTCATTTTTTAATATTCCCTTAGTAATTCTTAGCATGCTCAAGTCATTGGCAAGGAGCAATTGAAGAAATTACTACCAAAACCTAAATTTACAACAGTCACCATTAGGGTCTCGACAGCCACCTTTGACTAAAGTCCCATGGCCAATTGGGTATTAGTTGTCTAAATTTCATTATAAGGTGTGTATTTTCATATTTATGTATTTAATGCTTGTTGTAAGTTGAGTTAAATTAGGTTATCGCCACCCTTGCTGAGAAGAAAGGCTACTTTCAAAAGAAGTTTGAGGAAATATCCGACAAGAAGTTTATGTCTTTATCATTTGAAGTTGATGTGCAACAAGAATGAGATGACCTAAAGCAAAGTCAAGGAGAAAATGGAGAAACATATAACAACAGTTTTGTAGCAACTATTTTCCTTCAATGTCCATCTCTTAATGAAGTTCAGTCCAATATAGAGATGACAAAGTTTATCCATAGTTACATCCAATTGTATGACAAGCAGTCAAGATGATAAAACCATGTACCTTACAAGTAGTCCAAGATGCACCCATAGAAATTGAAGGACTACATACCCCATGGATGCTTGGGAAGTCATTCAAAGAAGAATTTCAAAACGATAAGGCTAAGATGTTTGATTCGAAGAATTAGATTAGCTAAAGTGTAAGAATGGAGGTCCTCCACCTTTTCACAACTTCTTGAGCATTCAAGATTTCACAATGGTCTTGATGTTCATCTTTTGAAGCTTTATCATGGGCCTCCACCATTAGAACCTATGATTCAAGATCCATCAAAGTGGATGAACAAGAAAAGTTGCTCCACCCAGAACAAACAATTTTCCACATAGTTAGGAAATGAGCAAGGAACACTTACAAAAATCTTCTTTAAACATTTTAAAAAAATACTCACTTAGATTCTAAATGGATGCTAGAAGAGTATTTCAAACACTATCCAAAAATACTTACAACTTATGAAGAGTACCCAAAGTACTACAAGTAATGTTTGAGAGCAAGATAGTTTTCAAGAGGGAGCAAAGGTTGAAAGGTGGAGCAAGGGTGAGAGCACAAGTGGAAGCAACAGAATACAAGAGCTATGGAGACTCAACCAAGAGAGAACAAGATGCTATATGGGAACTCCAATAGTCACAATGTGTGACCAGCCTTCCCTTATTTTTTAATCATAGAAAGAATAAATAATAAAGTGACACTAAGATGGATAGTCACCACTTGCAAAATATGGGTGTGTGGGCAGTAAGTACAAGTGAATGTAGGTAGTTATACACATGCAGCCTTTAACCTCCCAACAACATCCCACTTTTAAAGGCAAATGTGCCTCAATGTAAAGAAAACAAGAAAAATAGTAACAAAGTATAAAGTATGCATATAAGTATAATAGGATGAGAAATAGATGTCATCTCATCCTACACCCATCATTTTCCTAAAGAATACATGCCATTCCACTAGGAGACTTTTAGTGAGAAGATCTATAGGATTCTTATTAATCATGGTCTTGATAAGCTCTGTCTACTTGCCCTCAATCACCTCTCTGATGAAGTGATAGCAAACCTCAATGTGCTTGGTCTTCACATGAAAGATCAATTTTTTTGCCAACAAAATGGCACTCATAGAGTCTGAATGCAATGTAGAAATCATAGTCGTGCCAAGGTAAACTAGAAATCCTAATAGCCTAACCATAGGGCCTTCTTACAAGCCTTGGTAGAAGCTACAATGTACTCATCCTTGATAGTAGAAAAGGCTAGCATGTACATAAGCCAACTATGCATACGAGATCTCTAGAAGCAACAGAGATCCACCAATCTACAATTAACTCACTACATATGAATAGTGAGGCTCAAGTATATAACCAAGCATGCATCCAAAGTTGACAAACCCATCTCACAAGAGAAAGTACCAAGTGTACAAACCAAGGCTAAATCGGCCCACAATCATCAGTATCCACATGAACAATGTAGACCATATATACATAGGCAAATAAGTCCTCCCACTGCCTCAAGAGTCTAAGATTTGCAAAGAAAAGATCAAATTGCTCCCATACAAGCAAACAAGAATATCCAAAAGCAAAGCAAAGCTCAAATGCATGTGCCTCATAACATCTGATTACCCAATGACATAAAGCAATATATATAGGAGCAAATTCCTATAATAATCCTTCAAGTCTATAACCAAAAAAGCCTCAAAGCAAGTAGCCACTGCAAATATGCAACCATCAAAGCTCAAAACCAAGACCATAGAGCTCAACATAAGCATATCAAAGCATAATAACCATGCTAAGTATCAATAAACAATGTAGCATCCCCAAAGCATATATAGGCATTCAATACATAGGCCTTCACAATGAATGTTTGCTTCATATAGGCTATAATAGCAAAGAACCCTTCAAGAAGTGAGCTAAACAAGCTCTAATTTATCCAAAACCTTTCCCGATCATCAATATATCATCAGGGCATTGCAAGATTTCCCAACCATAAGCATTAATTGAGCCCAAAACAAGGGAATACTTGTTGTCCAAACAATAAACAATAGGATTGTCCAAATTTTAGAGTAATGGTTGATCCAAAACTCTTCAACTGATACCCAAGGAAGCTAGAAAAACCCCCAAAGATTAAGCAAAGCACCAGCCAAAGTAGTAGAACAAGTGGTAGGGAAGGGAGCAACAAGGTAGTCCCCTAAAAATATATCCAAATTTGTGGGGGTTGTTCTTGGGGCTCTAGCTATTGTGATTGGCCCTCCTAGGTCACTTGGCAATGGGGGGGGAGATGCAATGAAGGCCAGGAAATGAACCAAGAAGAAAGGGGTGTTGTTACATACTACAAATGGGTTGGCTATGGAAGCTTGATTGAAGCTCTCTTCTCACGTTTAAGTGAATGTCATGAAGCTTCTCAAATGCCCACTTTGATACAAGTTAAAAGGTGGAACAAGAGATGAGAGCACAAATGAAAGCACTATGGAGGTTCAAGCAAGAGAGAGCAAGATAGTATATGGGAACTCCAACAATCACAATGTGTGACTTGCCTTTCCTTATTCTATTTCATAGAAATAATAAAGAATAAAGAATAAAATGACACTAACAAGTAACCACCACTTGCAATGTGTACGTGTGTAAACAGCAAGTACAAGTGAATGTAGGTAGCTAGGCACATGCAGCATTTAACCCCCCACAAATGTAACCAAACTTTTTAATATTAACTTTTCTCAAATTGAATTGCACAATGATTCACATTAGTTTTTTGATTATAGAGCTTAAAATGCGATTTATATATGCTCCAGTATTTAAAAATATAATTAAATACTAAACATTTTATTCAAGGGTGGCCAATGGCTAAAATTTCTTTTAGTTAAAGTTGGGTCATCATGGTCAATCAACCAAAAAGCCCATTTGACTAAGACTTTTACAATCAAGTGGTTAAGTTAATTAGAAGCTCTCATAACAACTAGTCTCAAAGGGTGAAACTAGATGCTCATAAATCAAAGATACAAATCATGAACTAGTGAACCTTTACAATGAAGCTCTTCCAAATCCAAATTTGACTACTCCTAAATTTTAAGAGGATACTATTTTTCAAAGTTACCTTTGACGAAAATTCTATTCATATCAAAATCTCTTAATTTTGCACTTTTAGTAGCTATACCAAATTCTCAACTAGTTGAGATATTTTTTAAGTGAAAGGTATAGAAGCATCTTTCTCTAGAAATTTTGGCCTTACACAAATGTACCAATGGGTGTAAATGTAACCCTTGATCTTTGTCATCGAGAGTAATTAGGGCTTGGACTCCAAGATTACATGAAACTGATAGAGCTCAAGCTAGTCATGCATAGGCTAGCCAAACATTGGGAATGTCAAAAATACCGGTATCCATGTCAAATCTTAGCATACATATAACTCCACTGCCATCTTCTAGTGTGCAAAGCATCTCATTGCAAGACACAAGCATCCATATCATGCTTCAAAAGCAAACAATGGCAAATGCAACTAGAGAGTTCACATGTGTATTTATTCAATGTGCTATTCCTTTCAATATGGATATCCTATAACAATGGAAGAGGACTATCATAGCCATTAGTTGCATAAGGTACAAGTGAAAAAGTCCCCTAACTAAAGCATTTGTGCAAATAAGAGCTAAAAAGAAAATAGACATCCATAGAGGCTCAATTGAAGCCCTCGAAGAAAAGATGGGTCAAATACGAATACATCATCTTATGCAATGGGTGTTTGGATATTCGTAGAAGAAATGTTTGGCATCTTCTCTCGATATAGATCTTACCATCAAACAAGGTTTTATTTGGCATCATCTGCAAATGCCATCTCATGGACATAGGGGTCCAAAATGTAGTGTAGGTGGTAACAAATAATGGAAGCAATAGTGTGGCCATGGGATATATACTTAAGGATGAGTTATCTAGCATCACATGGACTCCCATGTGTTTCATATTACCTAGGCTTTCTCTGAAGATATTGGTCAAATATCTTGGGTATGCAATATCTTCAAGACAACAAGAAGTATGGCAAGATATGTGAAGAAATGGCCATTACTCACTAGTATATTTTGAGCTAATAGCACACTTGAGCTACTCAAGCCCTCTACTATGAGATTTGTCTACTACGAGATTTGTCTACTCAAGCCCTCTACTACGAGATTTGTCTATATGTCTATTGTATTGGAGCAGCTTGTAAAGATCCATCCAAATTTCATAGGGATCATTGCATGTTAAAGGTGTTCATATATAGAGTAAAAGAAAGTATCCAAAGATTCTTGTACTTAGGCATAGTATCTTAAGAGGCTAAGCACTTGTGGCTTGAGGTTGAGGTATTGGTGAATACTCTTTACTCCGACCTACATTGTCTTGTGCATTATCAACAGGGAGGGGAGTACGGTATGTCTTCTCTATGAGTAAATGGATAAGATCTAGAAACCCTTGCTTCACAATATCTACTTGCTGAATAACAAGCAAGTCTCATTTAACACCATATTGGGGAATATGGGAATTTCCCATAAGTTTGGGGCATATGGTCAAATCTTTGGATTTGTCATAGCTTGAATACTATAACTCTAAATTGAATGCTCTAAAGCTCAATAGATTCTATTTTTCAAGTGCTTTTCAATGATAGGTCACATCATATGGTTTTGAGAAACTTATGGGCATGTTATCCGGGTGCCACCCTTTTTGTATTTTAAAAAATAGAAATTGGAAGCTAACATTGTGTTATTTTGTGTGTGATACATATTTATAATTGATTTATCATTTATCTATTGTTTAGCTCCATTACTATCAAGGATTGATGAGATTGGTTTCATAAACCAATCCATGTTGTTGCATATATATTACATTCTCTTTGGCACAACGAGAAACAATACAATAATGAGGAGCTTGAGAAGGGCTTCATGGAGTACATGCAATGCATCACAGTGGATAACTTGGATATTATGAGGAGAATAGAGGATGGTTTGCTAGTATTTTACAATCACTCTTTATTTTGGCTGACCTATTGCTATACTCTAAGAGACAACTTCACCCCATCTCTTAGTGAGAGAGATATAGCAATTGTGCAATCCTTTTGGTATGTGACTTTGAGAATCTAATGCAACTTGCTACCTTGTTAAAAGTTTGCTTTTCCCTAACCTCAATCTCTTGAATTGTGTAAAAACTCATTGCCATTCGTGTCCTCTCATAAGTTTGTATTTGAGGGCTTGCCGAGGTGGATTGAAATACATGGGCTCTCTTCTTCACAAAGAAGAGAAACAAGTTCAAAAAACCCAGTTGGAGCACCTACATTTTTGTCACTACAATCTTTAGCTTCTTCAAAAGGCAACTTTGTCTCCTAAGACTTCACATGTAAAAGGAGCATAACATCTATATTGTACTCTATGAGGAGCTATCAACACCAGTCCATAATGCTCATGGATAGAGAAAGGCTAGAGTAAGAAACACATGTGCATGAGAGATAGAGCGAGTCAATGTCCTAATAGAGGAAGAGGCTACTTCATCATCCTCTTAGTTAAGAAGTCCTCAGATGAGGAGATGGTGCATGGATCCTCGAATGATCCTTAGAGTCTAAACATGTGCCATTATCCCATCATCCATGTTCTATAAATTATAGCATATCATTCTATGATGGATCATGGTAGATACACATAATCTTGACAATTACATATATCTTGATTCTAGAGTCATGTATCTTGAACTTGCCACTCAACATCATGATTCATTTTATTGTTTTGAGTCTTAACATTAGTATTTGGATCCTAGCCCCTGAGATTCATGATTCTATTGTTTCACTATTATATATGTACTCATGAGTCCTTACAATCTTTCTAGATTTTGAATATCTATGCAAATAATGACTCTATCACTTGCTCAATCCATTATTTGTGAAATTGTAAAATGTGAGTCGCAATTTTATGTTCCTCGGTCATATGATCATGTATGATGTAAGTTGTAACATGTTCAAACTTCATGAATCATATAATATAAAGACTTAAAGTTTGGTGTGAAATTTAAGGAAATGTTGTTGTGGACAATAATGTATTCAAAAACCTATATATGTATTTTAGGCTAAACTCAAAAACTCCTCCCTCGTTTTCAAAGTGGCTAAAATACCAATTCTATTTTTTTCCATTTCTGTTTAACCCATTTCATAAACTTCCACATACTATCTAGTGATAATTGTTCACTCAAATTGGATAGCTCAAAATATTATCAATCTCATGTTCTTTTGAGCATTTACAACAACAAAGTCCTATTATAGTACTCAAGGTCCTATTGTCCACATAAAGGGTGGTGATCAAGCCATGACAATATCCTATGAATAGGACTTGACTACCCTTATCATAAAGTGCCCCTAGTGGATTCACATTAGGACACTTTACAACCACTATGACCAACACTACTCATGCTCATCCAAATATGCAAGCATGTTACATCCTTTGACATTCAAATAGGCACTATCGACATTGATCACATTGGTCATAAGTGACCTAGTACCAGTATTACTAGCACACATTCAAGTATCCAAAGATGTGACTAATAGAAGGTACATTGGCCTAGAATCGACTAGTTACATAATGGAGAGATGGAGACATTGAGCTACTAGAGGAAGGCCCCCATAGAGAATGTTGTGATCATAGAGAATGGGTTTAGAGAGGACCATTCTGAAAGGTGACAAGGATCGAAGCTTGCTTGGAAGAGCTATGACAAGAGAGTAAGAGCAAGAAAGAGAGAGAGCAAATGGGAACTCCAACAATCACAATGTGTATCTAGGCCTTCCTTTATTCAAATTGTCACTAAAAGAATAAAAAATAAAGTGACAGGGATGGGCGGCCGCCACCTGCAGTATGCAGTGGCGCGTACTGTCAGTATAGTAATACACTGGCAGCTAGGCGGAGGTGCCTTTACCCCCAACAACCTCCCACTTAAAGGCAAATCTGCCCCAGTGGACTGAAAAGGAAAAAAGAAAAGACAGTACAATGTACACATACAACAGGATGAGGAAAAATGCCATCTCATTGAATGCCCATCAATCTCTTGAGGAAGGCGAAGCACTCAATAGTGAGGCTTTTCATGAGCAAATTCTGCAAGATTTTCGCCAATGGAGATCTTGATAAGGTCAATAGACATATCCTCCATGACCCCACATATGAAGTGATACCTCACCTCAATGTGTTTTGTATTCGCATGATGGAAGACCGGATTCCTAGCTAGCTGAATGGCACTCATAGAATCCGAATGTAGCATAGGTATAGCATCAATCCCAACGTCATGAACCAAACAGCCTAACCATATGGCCTCCTTGCAAGCCTCAGTGTGGTTGCGACATACTCGACCTCAGTGGTAGAGAGGATCGTACACATAATGCATCAAGGGCCCAAATCTATCAGGTGGACGTCTATCTCTAGTAGACCATCTCACGGCACGCTCTCCAACACCCTGGCCATATGTACCAATTGTTGCTGCATGCTAACCATCTAGCTATGCAAGCTATACTAGAGCACGGGACTCCTAGAATGTAATCATGTGTATCTCTACCACCTTCTTAGGTTGCCTATAAATCTTGTCTTCATGGAATACATCATGACTGCAGATGACTTTCTGCGCCTGCGGATCCTAGAGGCAGTAGCCCATCTCGCATACATCTCCATAGCCAAGAAAAATGCATTTGATACTCTTAAGATCCAGCTTACTACACTTGTCCTTGGACACATGGCAGAATGCCTCACATCCAAAGACACATAGATGCACATAAAACGGAGGTTTCCCAGTCTATACCTCTTATGCAACCTGAAAATCCAAACCACTAGAAGGTGATCTATTTATGATATGCACAACTGTATTGACCGTCTCTTCCTAAAAGCTCTGTGGTAGGCCTCTATAGCTAAGCATATTGCGTACACACTCTTAGATGGTTCTATTCATCCGCTCAACCAAACCATTCCAGGGTGGGGTATAGGGAACAATCAACTAACGCTTAATACCCCTCTTATCATATAGCTGCTCAAAGGCACGTGGCACATATTCTTTCCCATTGTCAGTCCTAAGGCGTTTCATGCCCAGTCTAATTCTCAACCAATGCAAGCCATCTCTGAAACACATCCAAGATATCTTACTTAAGCTTAATGGGATAAGCCCAAACCTACGCGAAAAATCATCAATAAACGTCACAAAATACTTTGCACCACCCATAGATTGAGAGGGAATGGGCCCACAAACATCTAAATGTACCAATGCTAAGGGCTCACCCAAGCATGTCCTACCAGACTTCTTATATGTATTTCTAGTTTATCTACCATAAAGACAATGCTCACATTAATCGAATCATGAATAGTCAAGGGACGGTAAGTACTACAAATCAAAAAGAATTTTCATTTTCTTCAAAGACATATGGCCTAAACGGACATGCCAAAAAAATACATGTGGGATGAAACCCACTGACAAAATATGGTCAACAGAGGACCCATCAACTACAAGAGGATAGAGGCTATCAACCTTGGTACCTCTAGCAAGCACAAGTCTACCATGTGTAATCTTCCAAGCAGAATCCCCAAAAGAGACATGAAATCCAATATCAAGCTATCTTGCAAACATAAGACTACGTGTAAGTGCAGGTACATGGCATACATCCTGTAACAGAAAAGTACTACCAGTAGAGAACTATAGCCATACATCCCCAATGCCAACAATAGTAAGTGACCTATCATCACCCAAGCGAATTGAACCAAAGGCAGTGCGATAGGAATGGAATCATTCACAACATGGTATAACATGAAATGAAGCACCAGAGTCTAAAAGCCAACATTGCACATATATAGAGTGAACCTCGATCAACGACATAACATCACAAAAACTTCCTACAAGTATATATTCTCTATCGAAGTCATCAGTCTGTATGACATTTATTTTCTCGATTTTCACACTTAATTTCGCAAATATCGTGCTACGATCATAGGACTTTTGATGTACTTTGTATTTTCCCTTCTCTTTGTGCTTGTCATTGTGTAACTCATAACACTGGACGTATATGACCCTTCTTGCCGTAATGATGACATATCACATTAGCATTTCTCCAATGAGACTTGTTACATGACTTAGATCGAGACTTTTACAAGTCTACCACGCTCATACCCACGGTCATTCTTTCCAATACCATCTTTACCTCTAATAGTCAAAACATGCGACACACGAGAGACATCCAAGTTCTTACATTTGATCTCTTCCTACAGAAGAGCACTCTCTACATCATGCAAGTTCAAAATAGTGACAGGAGCATATAAGGCAATGCGGAATACATCACGTGACTCACTCAAAGTCCCAAGCAAAAACAATGGAGTAATCTTATCATTGAAAGTAATTCTCTACGAAGTTCTTGAGGATAGCATGAAACTTACTTAAATTAGCAGAATTGTCATATTCTCCTTCATGCGCAAATCCATAAGTTGCTTCAGCCAATACATCTGACCTGCTAGACTTTTCTTGTCATAGAGGTTCTTGATCTTATCCCAAAGCTGCCAAGCACTTTGTGCTTCCTCAACCACATTGTAATACACATGTTTAGTGAGAGACAATATGAGAATAGACTTGCATAACTTATCAAGCTCCATCCATTCATCATTAATCATGGTTTTAGACTGCTCTCCATACAACCTTAGTGGTTTTATCTGTGGTTTCTGCACCAATACCTACCAAACTTGGCTCTTCCAATAGGCATAATTCGTACCATCAAGCTTAGTGATGTTGAAGATAACACTGTCAGTGGAAGAAGTTACCATACTACAAGCTAAAACAATGCAAAGATAGTTCAAAACTATGTGTTATTTTTTGTTGTAAACAACTAAAATGTCACCAAAACCAAGGCAAAATGACCACAAACTGATAACTAATGATGCTACACACCAAGTACCTTCAAAAGTACATAAAATCAAGTGATTCAACATAAAAATTTCACGTCAATCCATACATAACTGCTCGTTGTAATAAATTACAACTATATACAATAAGAGCAAATTGTAAACAAAATGAATGCACTAAATTAACCACTGACTGTCAAAGCATAACTAGCAAAAGCGAACATAAATCAACATGTGACAGTCATACAAGCATTGAGCAAACACCTAAGCATGTCAAATGAATCCATCAGTAAGCCGACACACCCCCTATATAATAGGACAAAGTGTACACAACACTGGAAAGACCTGACACAAATAGGTATATGCTCAAGGAATACAAAGCCCAAATCAGCCCAAGTACATCTGTGAGAACCACGACATATCAACCATGCAACATCCAAGTGAAGATCCCAGTCTCAAGTATCTGAATGCTCAAGTAGCATAAACCCAGCTGCTCTATGTCTGTCAAGCATATCAAGACACTCCCACTAACACAAAAGTCGTAAATGTCAAGCAAAAAAGCTCGAACAAAGCATGTAAGAGTGCACCAATGAGAAGTGTCCAAGATCAAGCATCAATGAGACATCCCAAGCATATAGACTCGTAGCATCCATAGATATCAAGTACATCCAAACTGTAACTCTGGCAAGCCAAGAAATAGCCAAAGTAAGCTGCGGACAATGAAATATCAAGCCAAAGCAAGGCTCAATAGCATCTAACTCCAGACAATGTAATGGACATATAGTAGTGACATAGGCCAAGCATGTCAAGACCGGTCAGACATAAGTGAAATACATGCCATAAGTACATCAAAGATGGAAATCCAAATACTATGTGAAGCGAGCTCAAGCTCAACTAATGATCCAAAGCAATATCAAGCTCAAAGTCGATCCTCGATGATCAATACATCAAAGTACATCTCCAAAGCATATCCGATTCCAAGAGGCATAAGCAAACATGAAGTAATAAGCTTCACCCCACTGTTGTACAGCAATGATTTATTGTTCAAAACTGAGATTTTTCAGCCCAAAAATCAGTCCAAGATCATGGCAAAACATGTCTTGCATTCCCCAACAATCGATCACCAATAGGCATCAAAACACTTAGCTAGGAAGCTCCAAACAAGCATTGTCATTAATTGCTAATGTAGCATTGACATTTAGTGTCTGTAAGCTGCTGTAAACTATTTCAAAATAGTGCTACAAGACCTCAGATCAATGTCCAAGACTCGAGAGGCTTCAAAGCATGTCAAGTATCATTGCCAAGGGTACCACAATGATCTAGAGATATGTCATAAAGTTGAAGAGGAGCTATCCAAGGGCTGCAAAAACAGACGCAAATTCGCGTTGATTTACCGATGGCTTCTGTTGCTCCTGTTGAGGCTATACAAGGTGAAAGAGGGCTCAACCTTGAGCCAATGAAGGCCTAATGCAAGCCCAAGATAGCCTACAAAGGCCTCAAGCAAGATATGATGTAAAACAAGCTCCAATGGTGGGAGCGATGGCTGCCCCTGATCTTGCAGACCCTGTTGTACCTATAAACTTTAATGAAACCCTGAAGCAAGTGAATGAATACCTTTATTGGAATGCCCTGAGGATACCCAAAGGGACCGAGTAGATGCTCAAGAAGCCGAAGAGTGACGGGAGCTCGAGAGAGTCGGCTATGGCTGCCAAGGAAACCCAATGAGTGTAGATAATCAATAGAAAGCTGAAGGAGTCACGAACCAAGTCGGAATGCTCGAGCAACCATGCTCTAATACCAATTAAAAGGTGAGAATGATCGAAGCTTGCTTGGAAGAGCTATGGCAAGAGAGCAAGAGCAAGAAAGAGAGAGAAAGCAAATGACAACTCCAACAGTCACAATGTGTGATCGAGCCTTCTTTTATTCAAACTGTCACTAAAAGAATAAAGAATAAAATGACGGTGATAAACATCCACCTTCTGCAGTATGCAGTGGCGAGTACTGTCAGTGTAGTAATACACAGGCGGCTAGGCAGAGGTGCCTTTACCCCCAACACATTCTTTGATAGACCTTGTGGCATTCCCTTCTTTAGTAGCACCACTAGGTTGGAAAGAAGAATACACGTGGCAGATGCCAAAATCAGACCAAAGCCACATGCTACTCAACATTCGCACCAACACATCTCGACACCTTTCTAACAAATTTTGGAGATCAGATGAAAGCTTTGGACTTAGGAATCTCGCTCTGTTCCTATGGCTCGTCGCCCATAGGAGTCTGTCAATTCTAAGGCACTGGGCCCAGTTATGACATGACTTGTTGCATATAGTGTAGAGAAATAGAGAGATAGATACCCAAAGGCACTGTCTACGGATTGCCCCATAGCCTGGGAGGTGTGGAAGAGAGCTCTCACTGCGGGGGCATGCAGGTTACTGCAGCCTAAAAGTTTCAGAAACACACATGGATATAGACACCACACACAAATAGATGCACACAACACACATATACATGCATGTGTCTACAGCTACCATGCATTCACTTCTATATCACTTAGATCTTAAATTTTAAGCTTGTGCTCAAACTCACTGTTTGTTGGCCCATTTTGAGGATCCAATACCTCAGTTATTCCTTAGCCCATAACAAGTCTCTTTTAGTTTATGGCAAATTTCCATCCTTAACACAGCATTATCTTCAACAGTCCATATTTTATGGATAGGCAGACGATGAAAAGTAGGCAATCGCAAAGATTGTAAAGCAATAATTCTACTTAAAGATGTTATCTTGCTTTTGCATGGAAGCATTTGAACACCATCTGTCAACATTTCTAGTTGATACATTCTTCATCTGCATATTGTCACCCACCTCGGCCCTTCTCTGATCAGTCTGTTAATCAACCTGGACTTCAATGAATATGGTCTGGTTGCAGCCGCAGAGTCATAACTACCGACAGGCCCAATTTCTGGGAAAGGAATCAACGAGGCCGGCCACTGTCCAAAGAAACACGGCTTGGACAATCATCAATTTTGATAGAGCTTTGGACCATATCCAATGCTGATAATGAAGGGCTCTTTCTTTGCACACAGCTGGTAATAAATTCATGAAGTGTCCCTGTCTTAGTTCTTGCTTCCAGGATACCTTTACTCTCTTGTCTGTGTAGAGATGGTTCATCCTGCTGCCTTTTCATCTCTGGAGGAACTCTTTTAGATTCACCTCTTGATGAGATTGGTACTAACACTAACTCTTCACCTCTGATGATACAGGGTGTCTTTTTTAACGCCCGCTGCAGGCCCGCCACTGTCTGCATAAATTACAAAGCTGGTATCAGCACAAAGCAAGCTATCGGAATCAGTGGTGGCAATCAGATTCCCCAGACAAATCAAGTTTAAAGAAATAGACAAACCTTAAAACCGACGCTTGCATGTGAACCACTTGGGCATATCTGCGTCCTCAATACATCACAATCTTCAAAATGCTCGTGGAGTTCTGCCTTAGATAAGGTCCTCAAAACAGAATTTGCCTGAGGTTGTGTTACTAGCAAGACTTCATGATCTCCCATAACAACAGCAGATGACTCTTTTTGCACATGCGGCGGGTCTGGCATAGCTGATGAGATCATTTCCTCCCAAGAAAGGTCATTTGTTATTCCCATATCTGGTGATAGATGAACCCTTCTGCTCACAACAGTTCTATGCTGCATAGAAGTCTGAGAACAGGAACCTGGTTTGGACTCTTTCAGAAGCTGGCTTCGTCTTGAGTTATTATTCAAATCTATATTGGTTGACAGCCACTTTTTTAACACGTTAACTGCATGCTCCGAGTTTCCCTTGTTGTCTTCTGCTGCACCATTAAGGTCATGATCATCCTCACGACTTCCACATGATCGATCTACGGAGCCCACATGATCCAAACCTGCAGCTCTGGAAGGAAGACCATTCATCTGAATGGCATCATCCGAGCTGCTAGCAGAGTTGTCTTCTGCTGCAGCAGTAAAGTCATGATCATCCTCGCGACTTCCACACAATTGATCTGTAGAGTCTGCGTGGTCCAAACCTGTGCCTTTGGAAGGAAGACCATTCATTACATCATCAGAACTGCTAGCAGATACAGATCTTTCAGAACTTAACAGGTGATTATCATGCTGGGGTGCTGCTATACTTAAGTCCAACAAAGGCCCAAGTTTCCCGGATTTTAACTTATCCATTATTTTCTTTGCAGTATATCTGGTAGCTCCAGTTTCTTTCATGGTAGTAGAAATCATTGGATACTCGCCATTAGCAATAATATACCTGACAGAATATTTGGATATGTCATTAAAGGGACTTCAAAAATTAGAGGTAATGTCCACCACAGTACAGAAAAATGATGCCACACAAATTTTGCTTTCTTCAGCACCTGCCGTCAAGTCAGTATGCTTTTACAGCTCTTTGTAGTTGATAAACAGTAAAAGACAAACGTGTTGATTCAGGACACAGAGGATAGAATTACGTGGGATACAGTTTGCTAGATAAAGGGGAAAATAGTAAGGCATCACGACAATCAGGAAAGTCTTGCAATTATCAGCTGAAGTATACTCATGTTTAGAATAAAAGTTGTAAGACATGTGAGGTGCCACAAATCAGAACAATTACAGATTGGTCTTTCTCCAGAAGATAAATCCTATTAAAAGGCACCTCAGTGATAATCACCACGAGAGTAAAAATACATAAAAGGTTCCTCTACAAAACAAATAGATCGATATAACAAGTAGAGTGACTGTTATCATACTGGCTCTCTGCTCAAGAGAAGATGTCAAACACAAGTTAAAAGACTAATGAAACCACCAGTCAAGGAGACTGTAATGCCAAAGATCCCTAAGCAAAAGGTGTCAGTCTGCCTCTCTCACCTCTTGCCCATGCAATCTAAGTCACCCTGTGGTCTCTCTCCTGTACCTCTCAGGGTATATATGATCTCTGTTTATTTACCAATGAGATCTCTGAAACAGAAGTCTGCTGCTGCTCCATGGCCTCGCTCCATCTCACTAACCAAATGTACCATGCTGTAATGCTGCCAAAGTTCTCACGGTAACCTGCTGTCCATTCTATCTAATAGAAGTCTGGGATAGGGATTACAATCTGCTGTTGCAATACCTGATATGTTTTGCCGTTGCTCCCCTTAAAGTTCCAGCGGGCCCTCTGACCATGACCTAGGCTACCGCTCCCCAGGTCACTATCATCTCATTGTGAGTGCCATGGTAATCAATCTGAGGGCTCTCCTCTGTACCTCCAGGAGAGCCCAGGAATGCAATGCCTCTAAGTCTCCTCGCCGCCATACATCTTAAGCATGTGACAAGTCCTCTGCCCAGTGCTTATTCCCAGCCAGATGCCTAGTACCAAACTCCAATGTGCCTGTAGCTGCAAGAAGAGTGAAATCTTGCTCGACCAAAAATTGACCTGCAATCCCCTCCAAAAGATTCAAGATAGCCTAGGAGATGACGTGCCTTGCCAACTGATGGCAACAAAACTCTTCTGGAGCCTACTCATCTGAATCCTCCTGCCAACCCGGTCATGTACAGGGAAAAAGGTATGTTTGCAGCCACATCCAGTAAAGGGTCTCTCCAGACTCAGGTCTCTGCAAGAGTCTCCTCTAACATGTCCAAAAATTCCAACCCTCCTGAGTACAAGTACAATCCAGGTCTATGTGCCACTTTCACTCACAATGAGCGACTACTTTAATCCTCTGTCTAGAACAACCTGTATACTCCTTCCACTCAACCACTGTTGCCCTCATCAGTCTGCCATCCCCCTCAACTGTCAAATGAAAGGAATTCCATTTTACAACGACTGCCACCAAGAGCAGCACATCATGTCTCAAGAAGAGATCAATCCAAGTCTGCACCTTTTCCGCTTTTGCATGTTGCATACAATTTAATGAAACGGAAATAAACAAGTACTTTAAAGTACATCTGGAACTGAAAAACAAAACTCAAATTCAATGGAGAAACTCGATAACTAGCCACTGAAAAGCAAAGCTAGAAATGTCATGAATAAGGTGCCAATGTTAATTGTCAAATGATCTGGAGCAATCTGCAACTAGTACAATAGTGCAACGAGTAGTCTCATGGCATCATTTTACTTACTGAGGCCTGCTCTACAATGGCAATCAGGAGGCAACCCGATTCTCTATTTGGGATTTCCCTGGGCCAAGGCAGTAGCTTGCAGTCTCCAAGAGTGCCCAGTAGCCTCTTCTGAGAGACACGATTATTATATTGATCTGATAAAGTGGCATTAGTAGTATTCAATGTGTCACACAACCCCTGCCTTGTAATGCTGGTATAAGCACATAGGCCTCTCTTCTCTGGGATGACAGTGTGTTCTGGTATTTACCCATGTTGCATGCCATGTGGGTTAATGTTAAGTAAAATGTAAGATCGGAATGGTTTCCAAAAACTAGACATATAATCAGCTAAACTTCACCTTGGCAGATAAGGAAAGATGTGAAAGGGCACAATTTTCCTGCTATTACACTAAATTTTCTGTACTTTAACCACCATCTTAAATTCAGGTATTTAATAAGCAGTCCTGACTTTTATCTTGTTAGAAATGCTGTCAAAATTACTCTGATTGCTAAAAACATAAGCATGATGCTCTCCAAACCTTTGAATGAAGTTGGAACAAACATGGGGGGGCCACGATGTATTTTGAGAAAAGCCTGAAATTTGAAATATGCCTCGAGGGTGTACCCAAGGTTTGAACTCACACACCCATGTACACACCCACACACATGAACCACTTGAGCTACAAACCATTGGCATATTCTACCTAAGATTTGCAGCTATGTGTAGCTACCTTCTGTGCTCTATAGCTACCTAAGTTATATCCATGGAATGTGTAGATGACTGGTGCACTTAGTGTTACCATCTTTCACATCGACATGTTGTACAATCTGCAGCTCTCTGCCACAAACATTTCAATCTAGAACTGCCTATGAAGCATGTGATTAAGGGCACCAGAGACCTTTTCACAAACATAAGAACTGGAATAAGGTACTTCTTCTCCACCTTTGATACTACAGCAAGTTGCTGTTCTACTTCCTGTAGAGCTCCAAAAAAGCGGTTGCTATATGTACCTACAAGCACAAAAGAAGCATATTATCCGATAGTTGGTGAATCTTGACAACAACACAAGCACTAAAATCCCAAAGTCTCGACTCTCAACACACTTCATATGAGCAGTACACAGTCTACAGTCCTGGCCAGCAGTCCACAATTCATTCCTCATGATGAAAAGAGCCACTACTAGCACTTACGATTCTTAAGTCTCAATGAATATTACATCTACAGATGATACATAGTCGTCAGTCTGCCAGAACGAGTGCATAGCATGCACCAAAAATGTGCTAGAATCCAAAGCAGTGCTATATTACACTAACGAAGAGCACTGTAGATTGCTTTGAAAGTTAGTTGTGTGAGAGTGCACAATGGAAGAGGAACACAAACACGGAGAGAAAAGGAGAAAAAAACAGTAGGAAAGAAAGAGAAATCTGAACGAATGCTGAATACAATGATGGAGTGATCAGTCCCTGCATGCAGCCCGAAGCATCAGTGAGGGCACCAGATCAGGCTGAAGACGATGATGGCAGCACCAAAGACGGAGACAAAGATGGAGAAAGAGTGCACAACCTGCAAAAGACGGAAGATGATGGTCAGCCCCAAACAGACTGGCAATAAATAGCCAAAGTCCTCCAAATCTGGCCAACCTGAAAACTGCCCCAAAGATATGCAGTCAGCCTGCTAAAAAACTGGCTGACAAACCTTCCAGCGGTGCAAAAATGCTGGCATGGCACTCTAGGGCTGATTGCTGGTGTCAAGAGCTGCCAGCCTCTCGCAGAGCAAGAAGTGGCTGCCTACTCAGTGTGAATACACCTGACACTGGCTGAGAAAGAAATACACACTAAACTGAATGGAAAAGACAGTTAAAGCTCCAATGTCTCCATTAGACCCCAACAAAGCTTACAACTAGGAGATGACTAACTGACAAAACAAAATGGCAAGCTAACACCCCCTCTTGAATCCTAGGAGTGTCTAAAGACACAAACACCTCATATGATGAAGCATAGAAGCATGTGGAAGAGGCTTCGTGAAGAGATCTGATGCATTATCCTCTGTGGGACAACACGCTACTGCTAACTCAGAATCCCTGATCTGCTCCTGAACAAAGTGGTACCGAACCTCTATGTGCTTCGTGCGAGCATGAAACACAAGGTTCTTCGCCAAAGCTAAGGCACTCTGGTTATCCATGTGCGATTGTGTGGATCCTATCTGTAGAAAGCCAATCTCCACCAACAAGCAACGGAGCTAAATTGCCCCTTGAGCTATAGAACGAAGAGCACGGTACTTAGCCTCCATAGCCCGAATAGTAGACATTACAGGCTGTAGCTGCAAAAGTCTCCAAATAGTCCAAATCTGCCCTCTGTGTAAAGCCCTTAGCAACAAGCCTAGCTTTGTGCTTGTCTAAGGAACCATCAATCACGACCCAAGCAGTTGGTCTTAAAGACCCAACCATCCCAATCACATTCCACTTCCATGGATGTAGAACCAAACTCCCAAGTTTGGTTATGCTCGATCGCATCAAGCTCCTCCTGCATAGCACGGCGCCATACATCTTATGCAAGAGCCTCATCAACTGTAGTAGGCTCATGATCCCGAAGAATCCGTGACATAAGAGCATAGTTCACAGGAAAGTCAGTCACTCTTGCATCCTCCATGAGTTGTTGATACCACAGTGGAGTGGTGATAGCCTCATCCTACTGCAATGGAGACCAAGAGGCCTCCAATACTTGCAATGCACCTGTCTAGAATAGGGACTCATCACTAGGTAAAGGTACATCCCCAACATCAGAAGAAGAGGGCTCCTCCTTAAACAGCTCAAGAGCCCAAAAAGATACTTGAGGGGATGGAGAAGGAGTAGAAATGCTCAAAGAGGAAGGAATAGAAGAAGCCATCAAAGGTGGAAGAGAAGCAAAAGGTGGAGGAGGGGATGTTGGGGGAGAAGTTGAGTACCAATAGACAACCTGGAAGAAAGGGGGGCTGATGATGAAAGAGTGTCAATCGATGATGGACCACCTACACAAGAAGCACCATCAATTAATTGGATCATCAAAGGCTGCAGCTTCATCAAAGATCACATCCCTACTTACATCAATATTTTGGACCCTTGGGTCGTAGAGCCTGTAGCCCTTCGTGGTCTTACTGTAGTCCACGAAGATAAGCTTCTTTGACTTCAAGTGTTTGCTACCGCGACTCTTCTTGTCCACTTGGACATAAGCATCACACCCAAATATGCGAAAGTGGAATATAGAAGGTTTCTTCGCAAAGAAAGCCTCATAAGGAGTCATATCTTGCAATGCTAAAGTCAAAGACCTATTGCAAATGTGTACCACTATGGCAATCGCCTCATCCCAAAGAGAATGAGAAAAACTCTAATGCTCCAACATCAATCGAGTCATCTTAGACATGGTCTAATTAGCATGCTCCACTACAGCGTTCTCAGATGGTGTATTCAAATGGGCTGGAAAACTTAGAAAAAACATAAAACAAAACTAGTCGCCAAGATCAACACCTACACCTCAAAATCTTAAAAGTCGTTTGCAAACTCTTTCCAATCATAGAGGTTGGAGTGTGCCTCACTCTTGCACTCCAAGAAATACGGCCACATATATCTGCTAAAATCATCAACAATCAACATCAAATACTAGGCCTTCCCAAGGGAGGCCATGCCCATGAGTCCCTAGAAGTCAGTGTGCACCAATCTAGTAGTGTAGTAGCCCTTGGCGAAGCAACTTTTGGATGAGATAACTTGTGCTACTTAACCGTACGTAAATAGAGCACAAAGTGTGAACAGGAAGAAAATCTAGAAGTCCCTCCACTAACTTCTTCGGAGAAGCCTTCCGTCTGAAGTCAAACCTCGAGTACCCATAACACGCATGCCAAAGGAGCCCAAGCTCGTCAAAAGTCCACATAGCAAGGGTAGTAAGCTTATAAAGCTCACCCTCCTGAGTACCTATCCAAAGAATAGAACATGTAGAAGCTGTTTGAAGTGGATGCAACAATGAAAGCATAAACATATGCTGAAATTAACTTTTGAACACAAGGACAAAAGAGAAAAACATAGAACACTGCAAAGAAGAGAACTCAGAAGAATGCTTAGGAAATGAAATCCATATACCAAACACGAGAATGACACGTACAACAATGAGTCAAGCTCGTAGACACTTGCACTGGCTCCCTCTCTCCACAAAACTTGTAGGTGATGATATGACTGAATGAGAAGGAAGCCGGGTATAAGTAGGAGAAAACAATGCCAAAATAGGAGGACATCAGCCAACATAAAATGCCCCAAATAAGCATCATAAATACCGTAATAAAATCCTTAAAATGCCTAGTCATGCCAACATAACTCAAACTCACAAATGAGTTGTCTGGACTACTAGCACCCTCTCTTAGATCATGGGTGATTTGATACAATACAATAATACAATGATAAAGTCTAATCATAGTCCATAGAATAAAGAATCACCAAACTAGAACCATGGATATCCAAGCAATGAGTGATCAAGCCACTAGCAAGATACCTTGGAGAGAACCTAATGTTGATGTCGATCATACAAGCTCTTGAAAAATAGGGAGGAGTCATAATAGATCTCTATGTCTATCAACAATGTCTCGCGATAACATACAAGACCATCCTATCTAAATTGCCTCTGAACATACGGGACCATGGATTCCCCACCTTTGACCAAGACTGCCAAAAGTGTCCCTCATGTGAGCTCAAACTAGGAGTCAATCCCACTCTCTATCAAGTGACAGCCCATCTAAACCTCGAAATCAATCCGAACTCCAAGATTTCAAAACCTGCCAGACTTCAATCGATGCATCAAGGATGTTCCTCTTTGGAACTTGTACACCTGTATACTTGTATAGATGAGGCATATCTGCTCCATCTCACCACCCTCTCACACTCCCACTCTGGCAAAGGAGAGTCGTAAGGAATGACCGCATCACCAATACTAGAAAGCAAAAGAAGGAGGAGCTGCCAAACCCTTCTCGCAGTTGAAAGAAGATGACCCTATCCGCACCTTGGCCTTAGCCTTAGCCGAAGGATCCAAGTCGAAGTCTAAGAAAGGAAATGACTCAACAGGAGTCAGGATCTTGCCTCTTTTTCTTCTCCTTCTTCCTCCTCGAAGCTGCTAACTCTTTGCAATCCTTGCACAAATGTCCCTTCTTACCACAGTGATAACATTGGGCCTTTGACGACTTCTTCCTGTCACCCCTCTCTAAAGTTGTACATGTCTCACTGGAGCCACCAGACTACAATAAAATCCTCCCCTATAATCGCAAAGACGTCTCTCTATCAATGACGTTCGAGCCCTCAAAGCATTGACCACTCCATTAAACTCCAGAGGAAGCTTATAAGCCACACTCCCCACAAGATAATCCTCCAGAAGGGCAAACTACATATGTCAAAGCCAGTCCTATTAGCAGATATGTCAGCTCATGTGTGAGTTTTGAGCTGCAAAGGCTTGGGCACATTATTTAGGCATTTTTTAATTGTGTCATTTCATGGTCATATTTAGCATTTATTGCTGGCTGACCAGCATTAAATGCTGGCCAACCTGACATATTTTGTGGCATTATTTGTGCCTATTTATTATGGGCTCCTCCTCCTCAATTGGTCAGTTCACCACCTAGAGGCCCCGTGGAGAGAGGAGCCGGTGCCGATGTCCACGTAGCCAATGACTCACTATTGTATGCAACAATCTCGTGTCTAATATATGGATTCCATTTCTCGAGCATACATCTAAGTTCTCATCTGTATTGTGTTCTTTCTTTCCCTTTCTCTTTTGTCTTGTGTTTCAGCAGTTTATTACAGCTTATGTTTACGCTTCCATTGCTGCACCACTTCTGACAAGTCCTATATGAAGTAAGAAAGATTGAATCCTATCCATCGGCTCGAACTTCATCTATTGGAGCTATCCATAAAGAGTAATGCCACGCATAGGCAAAGGAGTCTCATACAATATCTAAAGCTTCGCCCAAATCGCAAGAGAAGTCCTACAAGCAATGACAATTGGAAGAACTTCTTGGAGATGAAACGAAAAAGGGTAGAATATGCATGCGCATCATTAATATCCCATGTGAACACAGCTTCTTCATAGTTGTCCTCATCAAAATCAAATGGAAGAGGATTAGGATGCTTAGGACGCTCACAAGCTCTAAATACGACATACCATAACAAGTTCTGCACAAACCAAGCTTTCATAACATCACTCCAGGTTAGGTAATCAAGGCTGTGTAATTTCTCATTAGTGGAACAACATGAGGAGCCATCTGGAGAGGATAGGAATAGAAAAGAACAAAAAGAAGAGGAGAGAGAGAGTACACCCAAACTAAGAGCACAGACTAAAAGGTAGAGTTCACATGCACTGGATAAAGTGAAAATACGGACCAAACATATCAAAAATCAGCCTGAAACACTTTCACCCAGCCCTCCATAAGCACAAGCAGTGAAAACACAAAGAGCGAAGTCAAAACACATTAAGGAACTGTAATAAATGCAATGACCTTGCATAAATACACGTCACATCAGCCTATTGTCCCTGAAACGCAAATGGGAGATTGTGAAATGTTGACAAAAGAAGCAAAAACCAAGCTAAAATTGAGCAAAAAAGGTTACCCACGCTAGAAATCAGTCACAACAATCAATAATAGATCCAATCAGCAGCAGCAAAAGACAAAACATAGACCTAAAACAATAGAAAACAGCAACAAGAACCTAATCTTAAGCTTTGATACCATGTCAAAAGTGGATGTAACAATGCAAGCATAAACAAACGCTCAAATAAACTGTTGAACACAAGGACAAAAGAGCAAAACACAAAAGAACATTGCAAAGAAGAAAACTCGGAAGAATGCTCAGGAAATGGAATCCATATACCAAACATGAGAACGACACATACAACAATGAGTCATAGGCTCGTATGCGCTAGCACCGGCTCCCTCTCTACACAAAACTAATAGATGATGATATGACTAAATGAGGAAGCCCGGTATAAATAGAAGAAAACGATGCCAAAATAGGAGCAGGCCAGCCAGCATTTAATGCTAGGTGGACAGCATAAGATGCCCCGAATAAGCATCATAAATGCAATAATAAAATCCCTAAAATGCTTAGCCATGCCTAGCATAACTCAGACTCACACATGAGTTGTCTCAACTGCTAATAGAAGCATCTTCAATGGTCACAGCATCCTGGGTAAAGACCACCCAAGGATCTAGCTATGTCAAACCATGGATCTAAAGAATATTAAAGCCTGCCTCTAGTACATAAAGGACTTTGGCCATTGAAGCCTAGCAATCTGGTAAAAGGGGAATAGTCCTTACCCCATGAAATGGCATAGAAGAGATTTCACCGATGGTGACTAAACCCCCTCTGGAATGAAGATCCTGAAGCCATGTCGGTAGGTCATATGGAAAGTGGTTCCATTGTCAACGATTCATGGCTTCTCCTTTGTAAAGAAAGCAAGAGATGTATCCTCAACCTCAAATAGATGCACAAAAACAAACTCAGTAATAGCAAGGGTAGTCTTCGAGTCCTTTGAATCTTCCTTTGGCTTCAAATGGGGGTACTCCTATAATACTTCTCCGCCAGGTGAGTCCCCTTCTCACAATGTAGGCAGTTGGGCTTAAACTTTTTCTCATCCTTCTACTATCCTATTTCTTGTTATTGTTGTTCTTGGCCTTCTTGTTTCCCCCTTTGACACTTGTGGTAAAAGCTTTGGTAGAGCCAAATCCATTGGCTCCTATCTCTTTGAGATGCTCATCATGCTCCAAGACGAGCGGGGCTAACTTCTCCCAAAGAATGAGTCTTGTGCACTCTTGATATAAAAAGCTTGGTGTAGAAAACATCATACTTAAGAGATGGCAATTGGATAAGAAGAACCATTGTCATATCCTCTGAAGATATTGTCATCCAAGAGATACAAGCTCATCCCTCATATCCTCCATTTTGTTGATATGGTCCTTCATAGAAGAAGATTTGTCAACCGAGAGTATGCGAACCTGCTTCTCCAAGGTGAGTGGGCAAAGGTCTTCTAATGGTAGAGAGAAAAAAGCTTTGTTCACAATTCTGCTCCTGTCTTTAACTTGTGCACATGAACAATGACAAAATCCTAGAGGCCCATAAAGAGAAAGGACTGGGCTCTTAGGAGTTGAGTCTATCCCAAAGGGTTGCACAATCCATAGATGAACCAATAGGCTATAGCAGGATCCTCCATGGGCCAAGAAATGGGGATAGTCACAAAACCCCAAAGATCAAATGTGTCAAGAATACACTCCACTTTGTAGGACCAAAGGAAGCAATTAGATCCATCCAACCGATCTTCTTTGGGTAAAGAAGAAAGGACAAGCACTTATACAGAATGTACCATCATAGGCATCCTAGGGCCAAAAGGATGGGCCCTATGGGAGACATGGGGCGGGGGGGGGGGAGAAGGGGGGAAGGCTGCTCTAATCTCCGTTACCTGTCACGTGATGGTTTCTATGCAGAACGAGACTCCTCATTTGAGTAATCAAAGCCTTGGAATGGGTGATAATCCATGTCTCTAGGCCTACACACACACTAAATCTATTACATTTTGTTGTAGAAGAACCCAAACGAAGAGAACAAACGGCTACAATTGTAGGAGATAAATTGTAGATGTCCCTCCTTTGTCGAAAGCACTTGTAGAATGCAGAAAATCTACATTTTCTGCAGCAAACAGTAGGCTGAAAATTCATGTTTTCAGCAATAGGGTAGTCTTCTCGGTTTGGAACCTCTATGTCCTCACTTAGGCGATGATACGAAGTGAGAGTGCACCAACAGAAGAGGAATACAAACACAGAGAGAAAGGAGAAGAGAAAGACAATAGGAAAGAAAGAGAAATCTGCACTCAACCTGAAATGAATGTTGAATACAATGATGGACTGAACAGCAACAAACACAAAGATGAAGACTGAGATGGAGTGTGCAACCTACAAAAGACAGAAGATGATGATCTGCCCCAAACAAACTGGCTATAAACAGCCAAAGTCCTCCAAATCTGGCCAACCTGCAAACTGCCCCAAAAATATGCAGTCGTACTGCTAAACAACTGGCTGACCAGCCTTCTAGCAGTTCAAAAATGCTGACATGGCACTATAGGGCTGATTGCTGATGTCTGGAGCTGGCAGCCTATGCACAGCATGAAGAAATGGCTGCCTACTCAGTGTGAATACACTTGACACTAACTAAGAAAGAAATGTACACAAGACTTAATGGAAAGGATAGTCAAAGCTACAATCTCTCCATCAAACTCTAATGGAGCTCAAAGCCAAGAGATGACATATTGACAAAACAAAATTGCAAGCTAACAAGTTGAACATGGGTCTCTTAGAGGGGCTGAGACCAAGAACTTATAACAGCTCAGTTACCCAACCGTATGCATAGTTTTGTTAAATTCTCCACTATGATAGATACTAGTTTTGTTAAATTCTCCACTATTTCAAGGCATGTGTTATTTTATTTGATATTGCTTCGTTATTTTTGTTTTGGCACATGCTTGTAGAGATGGATGTAATTTATCAAGGATTTAAACTCTAGTTGGAGTTTCTCATCTGTAATACAATTATGTACTATAGGAAAAAAAACTAGTGAGTGAGATAAGTGTGTTTCTAGCATATCCTTCAAAGAAGATATCCGCCCCTAGAGACTTAAATGTATGAAAATAGAGGCTCCATGAGTAAGACTCTCTAGTTGAAGGCTTAAAAATTAAGACTTTCATGTCTGTAAACATTGGCTCTAGTGTTTGCCTTGAATCTTCAATGATTTGGCAACCCAAAAAAAGCAACCAATTGAAAAGTTTGGTTGGAATGCCTTCAACAAGCAATTCCACACCCTAATCTCTACAAACCCTAGCCACTAATTGGCTGTAAACAGCCAAACCCTAACGTTTGATCTGCTATATTATAGAATCTGCACAACCTAGCTATCAAAACTAACCAGCAAACCTTCAAACTAATTTGCCCCTAGGTTTGCTCGAGGATTGATCTTCACCTTACTCCTTGAAAGACGAATTTCTCCCCAAATTTGATACTAACTAGCTGGCCTCTTGAATCTTCCTTAAATTCTTTAATTTAAACTGCCAAAATTCAAGTCCTAGGTCCTCACTTCTGAGCACATATCTCGAGGTGGCTATCAAACCGTGATTTCTATTGTAAATCAAGGTTTACAATAGAGATTTTCCAACATCTCCACCTCTAATGACTCAAGTGGCAGGATTTTGTTGAGATAACTTGAGAGATGTGATGAGAGAGAAGTTTGAAGAGACACAGAGAAAGAGAGAGAGAGAGAGAGATTATAAAGTTCATCGCGAGAAAGGCTGAAAAACTGTTGCTGCCTTGCTCAAACAACCATGGAAGCTGTGACCTATAGCTTAAGACCACTAGAAAGGCTACTACCCCCTCTTGTATGTTGTCACCTGCAGTAGAAGAACCTTGGGCTATTGTCACCTGCACGTGGAGGGCTCCAAACAAGTGTCACTTGCTGTAGGACTAGTCCCTAGTGGCTGCAAATCAAATTAGCAGCATCTTCTTGCTCCGTAACAACCTCCTCCTCTTCCACAATGGCTGGAATAGACTTCCTAAGCTGTAGGTGGCAGCCATGAAAGCTATCACCTATAGCTTAGGACCACTAGAAAGGCTACTGCCCCCTCCCGTATACTATCACTTGCACCAAAAGGACCTTGGGCTATTGTCACCTGCAAGTGAAGGGCTCAAAACTACTGTGTAGGATTGGTCCCTAGTGGCTGCAAATCACATTAGCAGCATCTCCTTGCTCTCTAATAATCTCCTCCTCTTCTATAATGGCTAGAATAGGCTTTCACCAATCCCCAAAAACGTATTTTCCACTTGCATGAGCAAGTTTTGCCAAGTGGCAACCTTCTAATCCCATTTTCTAACATTATCCAACTTATTAAATTAATTTTTAGCTTATTTAATTTTGAAATTTAATTGATTACTTATTCTAGTGGCCAGAAATATAATTACACTAGCCAATAATTAAATTGGCTACTAGGACAATTTGTCTCCAAAATATCCTTGAGCAATTATTGATCCCTAGATTAGCATTAATTCATTAATTAATGCCTAGTCTCTATTGTCGCCAATGACATTAGTGACCAATAAATTGGTCATAAGCTAAAATCTAACACCGGAACAACTTAGTACCTATCAAACATAACTTATTACAACTTTTGCCTTTGGCACCAATAAATATTTCGAGGTCTTGGGTCCCACACTATGAAGTAATTAATGGCATGATACAAATGGTGTCACGAGGAGATGAATTTTTAATTTAATCCTCTTTGGTAGTTAAGTTGTGAATATGTGTGGTGCACATGGAAGGTTAAGTTAAATGTGAGTCACAGTACAGATAATCCTAGCTTGGCTAATGGGGAGACATTAGCAAAAGTTGTTGTGAACAAGTGCCTACAAATCTTGGATAAGGACATTGAATCTTCCCTTAAAAATAACTTTTGGTATAATCCTAGCTTGGCCAATGGGGAAACATAAGCAAAAGTTGTTGTGGACAAGTGCCTACAAATCTTGGATAAGGACATTGAATTTCCCCTTAAAAATGACTTTTGGTGTCATGGGGTTAGAGTGTAAATGGCTTATTGTCCGAAACTAAGGTTTATGGAAAGTTTCAACACTTTAAGTTCAAAGACATTAGAAATTTAAAATTAAGGTTGGATGACATTTAATGTTATTTTTAACAAGGGCAAGGCCAAAAGGCTATGGCGCTCGAATTCGCATGCAAAGACCCCAACGAAAATGGAAATTTACCAATGTCAAGTTTGGATCAATTTTAGGCTGCATGGAAGTGTATCTACCATGTTGGGCTTTTTTTCTCCCATTGGAGTATGTTTTAAGAGCTATAGTAGCAAGAGAAGATGTAGTCTTTAGGTCAGACTGCAATATGCAGCCACATTATCAAAAGGTCAATAATTAGTCTACCCAACAATCAAATTTACAGTATTTACAGCCAACACTTGATAGGACAAGTTTCTCAACAGCATCGTGCCATCCGACTACTCACATTGCCCAACTAAACATGCACTATAGTGGATGTTCTCCCTCAAAAGAACTACATCTCTTCGCAGCTGTCACACCCTTTTGAATCCATGAATACACAATCAACCCCTTTGATGATGACCACAGCACTCTAGCCCATGGAAACCAGGGCCTGAACTTCTCACTATTGCCTTCTTTGCCAAAGTAACCACCACAATCAGATAATTAATCATGGTGTCACTCATCTAAGCATTTGTAAAACATGAGAACTCCGCCCATGTGTTGGGTGTTTGAGCCCAAGAGTAATGAAACAACCAAATTACTAATGACAATAACACTCATCTAAGCAATTGTAAGACATGTAAACTTTGCCTATATGTTGGGTGTTGGAGCCCAAGAGTAATGAACTATGGTGAATGGAACTCCATGAGAGAGAGACAGACAGAAGAGAGAGCGAGGAGAATGTTGCAAGTACACAACGCCAATGATGAATACTATATTGAGTGATTTGAAACTCCAAAGCTAGGGTCTCAATATATAGGCCTAATATACACCCAAACCTTTGATCCCTATTAAATGCTTGGTAGCGTAGAAGGTGCTCATACTCTTACAATAACACTAATGCACACTAAAGTGCTTGCACAAAAGGAGGTGATAAATAACTAACCCCCTTCCGGTCATGGGTGACTAAACCCATGGCATCAAAGGCAAAAGAAAACAAGAAGGCCTTAACTTAAATGAGGTAGTGTCTTATCCAATAGAAAAGATTTCGATTAGAGATATACAAAGTAGCACTGTGTTGAGTGTTGAAATGACTTGTTTTTTGACTGATTTTTGTTGTTTTTGAGAGCTGAATGGTTGATTTTATGAGATGATTGATTGGTTTAGAAGTGGTTTGAGAGCGTTTTAGATTATATTGATTGGGTTTTGGAAGATCATGATGTTTGTTGGTGGTTCTATGATGTTCTGATAGGTTCTGATAGGTTCTGTATACCTTCTGTTTTGTTCTGTTTTGCTCTGTTTTGGTCTGTTTTGTTCTGATTGTTTTCTGTAAGGAGAGATGGAGTATTGATTGATGAAGATTGAGATCTTGTGAAAGTTTATTGAATGGTTTGTGAGAGTTTGGAATGATTTGAGAATGAGTTATGTGGTTTTGATGACCTTATGTAACCTTCTGTAGGTCTTCTGTAGAGCTTCTGTCTCTATTCTGTTCTGTACTGTAGCTGTTCTGGTACTGTTCTGTAAACTGTTCTGTATGCTTCTATATGTGTTCTGGTGGATGAGAGTGTAGCTTGGGAAAGTTTTCTAGCCTTGGAAAGAGGTGAATACAAGTGCAAAAGAGCTGGAAGAAGTGGAAGAAGTAGCTGCTGAAGACTCAAGAGAAGACTAGAGTGAAGTGACAGTAGTGAGCTATGAAAGGACACTGTAGTGGCTCTGGTGACCCTTCATATCAGGCATACCTCTTGGGAGGGATATCCACGACCTAAGAAGGATTATTGAGAGTAATTTTGAGAGATTGTAGTGAGGATATGATGTATTATTGATGGAGTGAGAGAGAGAGAGAGTCAGAGATAGCCAATTCTACTCAAACAGAGTGATTGTATATGAGAGATTGAGAGAGAAGACTATGAAGATATTGAAGATGAATACTATGTGATGTATTTCCATTCAAAGATGGTGTATTCCTTTGCTTTCTTTGTTCTATAGATGGATTTTGTGAAGATATTGAAGAATATGGTTGATTCTATTAAATCCGTGGGAGATCTACATGATGCTGTATGAAGATTTGTTGTGTCTGGTGTTCTTTTATTCATTGTGATCATATGAAACATGATAAACAAGCTTGTTGATGTTACAAGATAGATTTTCTTGCAAGAGAATTCCCTTTTCCTTGGTGTTCCTCTTGGGGCTCCATGTTTTTGATACACAGCCGGGGAAACTTGCTATCAACAAGCACCAGAAGAGGCTGAAAATGAAGGAAATGGCATTGCCAAGAAGAGAAGAATTCAATGGATGTTTGTAAAGTTCCTTCTTCCACTGAAGAGTTGGAATTTCTCATAATCAAAGCCACTTTCCACAAGAAGTTCATCCCACAACGGCGGAAACACATCACCATCATGATGCATGCTCTATGTGGTGGACAGTTTCCTCTTCCTATTGAAGCAACAGAAACTTGCATCTTGGTGGCAAACTGTTTGGAACAAACTGAAGAGCAGAAACAGAGAGAATGACCATCCATGGAAGATTTGGCATTCATTGAAAAGTTTCCAGACAACATCAAGTGGGAGATTGTGAAGAAGCTTCAGGAGTCTTGGTCTGTAGAGGTTCACAGGGACAAGAAGGAAAAGAGTTGGAATTTGTTCGTGGATGCTCAACAGCAAGATACATGGGATGCTTGGTGTACTGATAATCTTCTGTTTGTTCAATTAGCAACCCACTAGAAGTTGGTAGACAGAGTGTTTTTCACAACATACACTGTTGAAACCATCAGAAGTTGGCATTACTATGATGATGGCACCACCACAATACTCAGACGTATGCATTTTGACATCTTCAGAACCGAATATATTCCTCTATGCAGTGGCATGAAAGCAGAATTCAGGGACATTGAAAAGAAAGAAGTAGAAGAAATGTTGGCAAGAGAGTTCTCCAGAGACTGAAGTCTTCTGTTAACCCTCTGTGAAGCACTAACAACATAGTTGAGCCAACCCCCTGATGAATGACGCAATAAAGAGGCAAGCGTTAGAACGAGTCCAGAGGTACGTGAGAAGAGAGAAAGCAAAAATCAGAGCCGAGAGCAAGCTCGCAGCAGAAGCCGCCTTTGACGCCCTTGCGGAACTCTTTACAGAAGTCCCAATGGCACATCAAGCCCTTCCTCCTCCTACTGGAGGTCCACTTCCAAGCCAAATCCGTCCTGGAAATATTGATGACAGGCCAGCGAATATAGTCCCATTGCCAGTTTTTAAGGGAGAGTACAATGAAGACCCTGATCTTCATGTAGCAGAGTTTATGGTAGCGTGTGTGGCTAAAAATGCCAAAACCCCTGAGCATTGGTTAGCAATATTCCCCGCCACTTTCAAGGGCGCGGCGTTTCAATGGTATGAGAGACAAGCAGCAGGAACTTTTGGCACATGGGACGACCTGAAGTTGGCCTTCCTCATTAAATTCAGGCGTGAAGGTTTTGAAGAGCGGATGAGAGAGGAATTTATGAACCTACGTCAATCTTCTGGAGAAAGAGTGGAAGCTTATGTCTCACGAATGGAATCCATCCTGAAGAGATGGACTAACCATAATCTAGATGATGGCATTCAGAAGGGGGTGTTTCTCAGAGGATTACAACCAGAAGTCCGTAAGTTTGTGGAGCTGCAAAGACCAGCCACACTACAAGCTGCAACAGAAGGTGCAAGACTGTACGATGAAGTGGAAGCTAGATAAGCGATGAATACAGGAAGAGGAGTCCTACCTCCTCTGATTCCAGGAATGATGTACCCACCAAATGCAGTTCCAGGGACTGTTCCCTACCCTTACCAACAGATGTCCCCGGTATCACAGTACAGTGCACCAAATCCACAGTGGCCACAATCCATGCCTCAAATGGTGGTTCAACCACAACAACAATGGTCCCAACCAATTTCCTCAATGCCAAATCAGCAGCAACAGTGGAATCCTACCAACTGGAGCCAACAGCCAACAGTTCAAACAAGAGCTCTCAATCAGAACCAGAACAGAGACCCCTCTGTACCAGCCCAACACGTTTATGCAGTGATTACAGAGACTCCTCAAAACCCTCCTGCCAATGCCTCAGGAGGAGAAAGCTTGAAGGATTACTTATCTAACTCAGTTGCAAACATCAAAAAGGAGTTGATGGATGTGATTACAGAGCAGCTACAGACGTTGAAAGTGAATACCGCTAGCATATCCAACGTTGCAGGAGCAGGAAGAGATGTGATGCGGTCAAATACTTGGTGTGGTAAGTGCCATCAAGCAGGCCATTTAGCCACTGAATGTACACGCAAACCAACTATCCCCGGGGCCTTCTGTTCCTACTGTTTGCGGAAGAACCATACAGAGGACATTTGATCTCTGAAGGAGATGCATGATAGGAGAAGGAAGGAAGAAGACGCAAGATTTAACTTCCTGGAATCCAAAATGACAACACAAGATATTGGACCCAAGCCTAGAGAGTTTGGTTCTAATTTCGGACCCAGAAGATTTCCCTCTCAAAGTTACAGAGGAAGACAGTCTGGCGGTGGTCAGAGATCAGAAGTGGAATGTTACAGATGCGGAGAAAAGGGACACATCTCACCAAATTGTCCAAATCCTCGAAGGTCAGTGGATTACAAGCCCTTATGCAGTCGATGCAAAGGAGAAGGCCACACTGCAAAGGACTGTCCAAGCCCAGCCCCAGTGAAAAATAGTGCTACTAATAGTCCGGCCAAGGCCCAAGAGCCTACCTCTAATTTAGTGGAATTGGAAGTTCCTGCCATCACTCGTGCAAAGCAGAAGGAACCACCTGTCCAGAAAGAAAATAACCCTTTAGCCAGAACAGTGAAGTTCAATCTTCCACCAGAAGAACAGAACAGAACAGAGCCTAACAGTGCCGTACAGAGCCCTACAGTGCCACAAAGAGTTACAGAGACAGTTACAGAGACAGGACCAGAGGTCCAGGATACAGAAGAGGAGGAAGTGCCGCAAGTAGTAGAAGAAGTTCCCATGATTCCCCTGTTGGAAGAAAGAGGGAAAATGAAAATGGGTGTTGCCCCATTCCCTAACCGATTAGAGAAGCCAGTGGATCCTATTAAGGAATACGATCTAGTTAGAGATCTAGATACCTTTAGACCAAATCTTACATTCCGACAATTACTGATGTTGTCTCCCAGTTGCCGAAAAAGGTTCAAAAGTATACTGACAAGAAGACGTGGTTTAAGGATTGCTCCCTCAATAGCAACAAAGTCCAACAAGGCTCCAGAGCCTGTAAAAGAAGTGAATATGGCTAATGCTTTCCTAGATCCGGGTACTCCAGAGACTGGCGTATGGATAGAAGGTTGCTTTATTTCAAATGCACTGATTGATGGTGGTTCATCAGTAAACATTATGACGGATGTTACAATGAAGGATCTAGGCTTACAAGGTGTGCAACCAACCCAATGGCTCATCAGACTGGCGGATCAGAGTAGAATCAAGCCTTTGGGCATTCTCCCATATGTGAAGACTACAGTGGCTGGAAAAGATTATTGGCTAACCTATTTGGTGGTGAAGTCAAACTCTTATGGTACATCCTACCCTCTGTTACTGGGCAGACCATGGCTTTTTGAAGCCCGAGCAAGGACGGATTGGTTCAAAGGAACCTTGACCTTGGATAGAGGACCCAACAAAGTGGTGCTGAATCTGATGGTTCTCAAAAAGGACAAGGATCCACCTCCTTGGAATTATCTTCTGACTCCCCTAATGAGGCTACGGACGGAACATCAGCAGACGAAGATGCTGTCAAACAGATCCTTCCCAAGAAAACAGTGGCACATTCCTTAACAGTGGATACTGTAAGCCGACTTCCAAAAGATGTAAAGCCATTATCAATGGGTGAATACTTCCTGCCTGAACCAGGAAGAACTTCTGAAATCACTTCTGACAGTGAGATAGAAGCATGGATGTACTGCTCTCCCTGTTACATGGCCACAGCAGAGAGAGAAGCAGAAGCAGAGACAGAGGCAGAAGAGGAAACAGAGAATCTATTCTTCTGTTACAGAGCTCCTACAGAAGCAGAGACAGAGACAGAAGCAGAAGCAGAAGCAGAGACAGAGACAGAAGAGGATGAATATGATATGGACGAAGAAGGTGATGAAAGTGAGCCAGAAGAATCTATCCCACCTGAAGAGGATACATTTGAGGAAGAAGTTCCAGAAGCATCAGAAACAGACGAGCTCATGTTATGGGACCAAATGGTGATGGTACCATTTGGTCTAGTAAATGGATCTTCTCATATGCAAAACCTTTATAAGAAATGGATTAAGAAGAACAAGCCGTCTTTCAGCAGTGGCTCATGCCGTCCTAACCCATCCTTGCTAAAGAAAGATGATGATGATGCACCGTGCCAACAAGCACCAGTCCCACCAACCCAACAGGCGTCAGAGGGTCCCTGTTATGTGACGTTCCTGGATGAATCATCAGAAGATGAGTCTTCAAGCCAAGAAGTAATTAATCTTGAAACCAAACCCAAAACAGCTCTAATTCCATTCCAACATCTTAAGGAGCAACCTAAGTCTCCACCAAAAGAAGAAGTGGGTTCTAGTGGGACATCAGAAGAGCATACCACTCCCTTGAAGGAGTCAGATCTGTATCCAGAAGCAGTCCGTGGGACCTTCATCCGTGAAGTAGAAGGTAAAAGGCAGTTAACCTTTGTGGATGCAGAAGGCACTGAACGCCACTTGAAGGTGGGTAGCAGCCTCCCAGAAGAGGAGTTGTCAACCTTGTACAACTTGTTGAAAGAAAATTTGGACGTGTTTGCATGGTCCTACAAAGACCTAAAGGGGATTGATCCCACAATATGTCAACATCATATTGACTTGGAGCCTGATGCCAAGCCAGTCCAGCAACGACAAGGCAAATGAACCCGAATTATTCCACATTGGTGAAAGCGGAGCTGCTGAAGCTTCTGAAAGCCGAGTTCATCTATCCAGTGGCAAATAGTGAATGGGTTTCACCCATCGTGGTTGTACCCAAGAAGAATGGCAAATTGCGAATATGTGTGGATTTCCGAAAGCTTAATTCCAAGACAAAGAATGATCACTTTCCTATCCCTTTCACAGACCAACTGTTGGACACAGTGGCAGGACATGAACTTTATTCTCTTCTGGATGGATTCAGCGGATACAACCAAGTCCAAATAGCAGAAGAAGACCAATCCAAAACAACCTTCACCACAAAATGGGAGACCTACGCTTACCGAGTGATGCCATTTGGGCTCTGCAATGCCCCTGCTACTTTCCAACGAGTCATGATAGCTGCATTTCAAAATCATCTGCACGACTTTATTGAGGTATATTTGGATGACTTCTGTGTCTATAGTTTGATCCGTGAACACTGGGGACACCTGGAACAATGCTTTGACCGATGCCGGGAGTATGGAATTTCCCTCAACCCCGACAAATGCATATTTGGGGTCTCTTCTAGAGTCCTGTTGGGCCACATTGTCTCTGCACAAGGGATATCAACAGACCCTGCAAAGATTGAAAAGATCGCAGCTCTGGCAGCACCCACCAACCTCAAACAGTTGAGGGGATTCCTAGGCCATGTGGGTTACTACAGAAGGTTCATAGCCCATTTTGCAACAAAGGCAACCTCCTTGCACAAGCTTCTGAGAAAAGATGCAGAGTTTACTTAGACAGAAAAATGTGACAAAGCCTTCCACACTCTGAAGCAGTGTCTGATTGAGGCACCCATTCTGCAACCTCCTGATTGGACGAAAGAGTTCCATGTACACTGTTGAGTGTTGAAATAACTTGTTTTTTGGCTTATTTTTGTTGTTTTTGAGAGCTGAATGTTTGATTTTATGAGATGATTGATTGATTTAGAAGTGGTTTGAGAATGTTTTGGATGATATTGATTGTGTTTTGGAAGATTATGATGTTTGTTGGTGGTTCTGTGATGTTCTGATAGGTTCTGATTGGTTCTGTATACCTTCTGCTTTGCTCTGTTTTGGTCTGTTTTGTTCTGATTGTCTTCTGAAAGGAGGGAAGGAGTATTGATTGATGAAGAATGAGATATCGTGAAAGCTTATTGAATGTTTTGTGAGAGTTTGGAATGATTTGAGAATGAGTTATGAGGTTTTGATGACCTTCTGTAACCTTCTGTAAGTCTTCTGTAGAGCTTCTGCTTCTGTTCTGTCTGTACTGTAGCTGTTCTGTAGACTGTTCTGTATGCTTCTGTAAGTGTTCTGTGGAATGTATGTGTGACTTTGGGAAAGTTTTCTAAGCCTTGGAAAGAGGTGAATACAAGTGCAAAAGAGCTGAAAGAAGTGGAAAAAGTAGCTGCTGAAGAATCAAGTGAAGACTAGAGTGAAGTGACAGTAGTGAGCTGTGAAGAGACACTGTAGTGGCTCTGGTGACCCTTCATATCAGACATACCTCTTGGGAGGGGTATCCACGACCTAAGAGTGATTATTGAGTGTGATTTTGAGAGATTGTAGTGAGGATATGATGTATTATTGATAGAGTGAGAGTGAGAGAGTCAGAGATAGCCAATTCTACTCAACCAGAGTGATTGTATATGAGAGATTGAGAGAGAAGACTATGAAGATATTGAAGATGAATACTATGTGATGTATTTCCATTCAAAGATGGTGTATTCCTTTGATTTCTTTGTTCTATTGATGGATTTTGTGAAGATGTTGAAGAATATGGTTGATTCTATTAAAAACCGTGGGAGATCTACATGATGCTGCATGAAGATTTGTTGTGCCTGGTGTTCTTTTCTTCATTGTGATCATATGAAACATGATAAACAAGCTTGTTGATGTTACAAGATAGATTTTCTTGCAAGAGAATTCCATTTTCCTTGGTGTTCCTCTCGGGGCTCCATGTTTTTGGTGCGCAGCCGGGGAATACTTGCCATCAACAAGCACCAAAAGAGGCTGAAAATGAAGGAAATTGCATTGTCAAGAATAGAAGAATTAAATGGATGTTTGTAAAGTTCCTTCTTCCACTCAAGAGTTGGAATTCCTCATAATCAAAGCCACTTTCCACAAGAAGTTCATCCCACAATGGCGGAAACACATCACCATTATGATGCATGCTCTATGTAGTGGACAGTTTCCTCTTCCTATTGAAGCAGCAAAAACTTGCATCTTGGTGGCAAACTGTTTGGGAACAAACTGAAGAGCAGAAACAGAGAGGATGACCATCCATGGAAGATTTGGCATTCATTGAAAAGTTTCCAGACAACATCAAGTGGGAGATTGTGAAGAAGCTTCAGGAGTCTTGGTCTGTAGAGGTTCACAAAGATAAGAAGGAAAAGAGTTGGAATTTGTTCGTGGATGCTCAACAGCAAGATACATGGGATGCTTGGCGTACTGATAATCTTCTGTTTGTTCAATTAGCAACCCACTGGAAGTTGGTAGACAGAGTGTTTTTCACAACATACACTATTGAAACCATCAGAAGCTGGCATTACTATGATGATGGCACCACCACAATGCTCAGACGTATGCATTTTGACACCTTCAGAACCGAATATATTCCTCTGTGCAGTGGCATGAAAGCAGAATTTAGGGACGTTGAAAAGAAAGAAGTAGAAGAAATGTTGGCCAGAGAGTCCTCCAGAGACTGAAGCCTTCTGTTAACCCTCTGTGGAGCACTAACAACATAGTGGAGCCACACCTCTGATGAATGACGCAATAAAGAGGCAAGCATTGGAACGAGTCCAGAGGTACGTGAGAAGAGAGAAAGCAAGAATCAGAGCCGAGAGCGAGCTCGCAGCAGAAGTCGCCTTTGTCGCCCTTGCGGAACTCTTTACAGAAGTCCCAATGGCACATCAAGCCCTTCCTCCTCCTGCTGGAGGTCCACTTCCAAGCCAGATCCGTCCTGGAAATATTGATGACAGGCCAGCGAATGTAGTCCCATTGCCAGTTTTTAAGGGAGAGTACAATGAAGACCCTGATCTTCATGTAGCAGAGTTTATGGTAGCGTGTGTGGCTAACAATGCCAGAACCCCTGAGCATTGGTTGGCAATATTCCCCGCCACTTTCAAGGGCGCGGCGTTTCAGTGGTATGAGAGACAAGCAGCAGGAACTTTTGGCACATGGGACGACCTGAAGTTGGCCTTCCTCACTAAATTCAGGCGTGAAGGTTTTGAAGAGCGGATGAGAGAGGAATTTATGAACCTAAGTCAGTCCTCTGGAGAAAGAGTAGAAGCTTATGTCTCACGAATGGAATCCATCCTGAAGAGATGGACTAACCATAATCTAGATGATGGCATTCAGAAGGGGGTGTTTCTCAGAGGATTACAACCAGAAGTCCGTAAGTTTGTGGAGCTGCAAAGACCAGCCACACTACAAGCTGCAACAGAAGGTGCAAGACTGTACGATGAAGTGGAAGCTAGATAAGCGATGAATACAGGAAGAGAAGTCCTACCTCCTCTGATTCCAGGAATGATGTACCCACCAAATGCAGTTCCAGGGACTGTTCCCTACCCTTACCAACAGATGTCCCCGGTATCACAGTATAGTGCACCAAATCCACAGTGGCCACAATCCATGCCTCAAATGGTGGTTCCACCACAACAACCATGGTCTCAACTAATTTCCTCAATGCCAAATCAGCAGCAACAGTGGAACCCTACCAACTGGAGTCAACAGCCAACAGTTCAAACAGGAGCACTGAATCAGAACCAGGACAGAGACCCCTCTGTACCAGCCCAACCCGTTTATGCAGTGATTACAGAGACTCCTCAAAACCCTCCTGCCAGTACGTCCGGAGGAGAAAGCTTGAAGGATTATTTATCCAACTCAGTTGCAAACATTAAAAAGGAGTTGATGGATGTGATTACAGAACAACTACAGACGTTGAAAGTGAATACCGCTAGCATATCCAATGTTGCGGGAGCAGGAAGAGATGTGATGCGGTCAAATACTTGGTGTGGTAAGTGTCATCAAGCAGGCCATTTAGCCACTGAATGTACACGAAAACCAACCATCCCTGGAGCCTTCTGTTCCTACTGTTTGCGGAAGAACCATACAGAGGACATTTGCTCTCTGAAGGAGATGCATGATAGGAGAAGGAAGGAAGAAGACGCAAGATTCAACTTGCTGGAATCCAAAATGACAACACAAGATATTGGACCCAAGCCTAGAGAGTTTGGTTCTAATTTCGGACCCAGAAGATTTCCCTCTCAAAGTTACAGAGGAAGACAGTCTGGCGGTGGTCAGAGATCAGAAGTGGAGTGTTACAGATGCGGAGAAAAGGGACACATCTCACCAAATTGTCCAAATCCCAGAAGGTCAGTGGATTACAAGCCCTTATGCAGTCGATGCAAAGGAGAAGGCCACACTGCAAAAGACTGTCCAAGTCCAGCCCCAGTAAAAAACAGTGCTACTGATAGTCCGTCCAAGGCCCAAGAGCCTACCTCCAATTTGGTAGAATTGGAAGTTGCTGCCATCACGCGTGCAAAGCAGAAGGAACCACCTGTCTAGAAAGAGAATAACCCTCCTGCCAGAACAGTGAAGTTCAATCTTCCACCAGAAGAACAGAACAGAACAGAGCCTAACAGTGCCGTACAGAGCCCTACAGTGCCACAGAGAGTTACAGAGACAGTTACAGAGACAGGACCAGAGGTCCAGGATACAGAAGAGGAGGAAGTGCCACAAGTGGCAGAAGAAGCTCCTGTAATTCCTCTGATGGAAGAAAGAGGGAAAATGAAAATGGGTGTTGCCCCATTCCCTAACCGATTAGAAAAGCCAGCGGATCCTATTAAGGAATACGATCTAGTTAGAGATCTAGATACCTTTAAACCAAACCTCACATTCCGACAATTATTGATGTTGTCCCCCAGTTGCCGGAAAAGATTCAAAAGTATACTGACAAAAAGACGTGGTTTAAGGATTGCTCCCTCAACAGTGACAAAGTCCAACAAGGCTCCAGAGCCTGTAAAAGAAGTGGATGTGGCTAACGCTTTCCTAGATCCAGGTACTCCAGAGACTGGCGTATGGATAGAAGGCTGCTTCATTGCAAATGCACTGATTGATGGTGGTTCATCAGTGAATATTATGACAGATGTGACAATGAAGGATCTAGGCCTACAAGGTGTGCAACCAACCCAATGGCTCATCAGACTGGCGGATCAGAGTAGAATCAAGCCTTTGGGCATTCTTCCATATGTGAAGACTACAGTGGCTGGAAAAGATTATTGGCTGACCTATTTGGTGGTGAAGCCAAACTCTTATGGTACATCCTATCCTCTGTTACTGGGCAGACCATGGCTTTTTGAAGCCAGAGCAAGGACGGATTGGTTCAAAGGAACCTTGACCTTGGGTAGAGGACCCAATAAAGTGGTGATGAAACTGTATGGTTCTCAAAAAGGACATGGATCCACCTCCTTGGAATTATCTTCTGACTCCCCTAATGAGGTTACGGATGGAACATCAGCAGACGAAGATGCTGTCAAACAGTTCCTTCCCAAGAAAACAGTGGCACATTCCTTAACAGTGGATACTGTAAGTCGCCTTCCAAAAGATGCAAAGCCATTATCAATGGGTGAATACTTCCTGCCTGAACCAGGCATGACTTCTGAAATCACCTCTGACAGTGAGATAGAAGCATGGATGTACTGCTCTCCCTGTTATATGGCAATAGCAGAAGCAGAGACAGAGGCAGAAGAGGAGACAGAGAATCTGTTCTTCTGTTACAGAGCTCCTACAGAAGCAGAAGCAGGAGCAGAAGCAGAGACAGAAGCAGACGCAGAGACAGAGACAGAAGAGGATGGATATGATATGGACGAAGAAGATTATGAAAGTGAAATGGAAGAGTCTATCCCACTTGAAGAGGATACATTTGAAGAAGAAGTTCCAGAAGTATCAGAAGCCGATGAGCTCATGCTATGGGACAGAATGGCGATGGTACCATTTGGTCTGGTAAATGGATCTTCTCATATGCAAAACTTTTATAAGGGATGGATTAAGAAGAACAAGCCGTCTTTCAAGAGTGGCTTCTGCCGTCCTACCCCATCCTTGCCAAAGAAAGATGATGATAATGCACCGTGCCAACAAACACCAGTCCTACAAACCCAACAGGCATCAGAGGGTCCCTGTTATGTGACGTTCCTGGATATGTCATCGTCAGAAGATGAGTCTTCAAGCCAAGAGGTAATTAATTTTGACACCAAACCCGAAACGGCTCTTATCCCATTTCAACATCTCAAGGAGCAACCTAAGTCTCCACCAAAAGAAGAAGTGAGTTCTAGTGGGACATCAGACGAGGACACCACTCCCTTGAAGGAGTCGGATCTCTACCCAGAAGCAGTCCGCGGGACCTTCATCCGAGAAGTGGAAGGTGAAAGGCAGTTAACCTTTGTGGATTCAGAAGGCACTGAACGCCACTTGAAGGTGGGTAGCAGTCTTCCAGAAGAGGAGTTGTCAACCTTGTACAACTTGTTGAAAGAAAATTTGGACGTGTTTGCATAGTCTTACAAAGACCTAAAGGGGATTGATCCCACAATATGTCAACATCATATTGACTTGGAGCCTGATGCCAAGCCAGTACGGCAACGACAGAGGCGAATGAACCCGAATTATTCCACATTGGTGAAAGCAGAGCTGCTGAAGCTTCTGGAAGCCGAGTTCATCTATCCAGTGGCAAATAGTGAATGGGTTTCACCCATCGTGGTTGTACCCAAGAAGAATGGCAAATTGCGAATATGTGTGGATTTCCGAAAGCTTAATTCCAAGACGAAGAAGGATCATTTTCCTATCCCTTTCACAGACCAACTGTTGGACACAGTGGCAGGACATGAACTTTATTCTCTTTTGGATGGATTCAGCGGATACAACCAAGTCCAAATCGCAGAAGAAGAGCAATCCAAAACAACCTTCACCACAGAATGGGGGACCTACGCTTATCGAGTGATGCCATTTGGGCTCTGCAATGCCCCTGCTACTTTCCAACGAGTCATGATGGCTCCATTTCAAAATCATCTGCACGACTTTATTGAGGTATATTTAGATGACTTCTGTGTCTATAGCTTGATCAGTGAACACTGGGAGCACCTGGAGCAATGCTTTGACCGATGCCGGGAGTATGGGATTTCCCTCAACCCCGACAAATGCATCTTTGGGGTTTCTTCTGGAGTTCTGTTGAGCCACATTGTCTCAGCACAAGGGATATCAACAGACCCTGCAAAGATTGAAAAGATTGCAGCTCTGACAGCACCCACCAACCTCAAACAGTTGAGGGAATTCCTAGGCCATGTGGGTTACTACAGAAGGTTCATAGCCCATTTTGCAACAAAGGCAACTTCCTTGCACAAGCTTCTGAGGAAAGATGCAGAGTTTACTTGGACGGAAGAATGTGACAAAGCCTTCCACACTCTGAAGCAGTGTCTGATAGAGGCACCCATTCTGCAACCTCCTGATTGGACGAAAGAGTTCCACGTACACACTGATGCATCAATTGAAGGCTTAGGTGCTGTCCTCTGCCAAAAGGGCTCCTCAAAGTTGGATCAACCGATCTATTATGCAAACCGAAAAGTCACTGATAGGGAACGGAACTACACAGTGACAGAGCTGGAGTGCTTGGCAATGGTGTTTGCCCTGGAGAAGTTTCGCCACTACCTCCTATCCACCCACTTTAAATTTTATGTGGATCATGAGGCCCTATCCTTCCTAATGAACAAAGCGGATGTGAAAGGACGATTGATGAGATGGCTCCTTTTATTCCAGGAGTTCGACTTTGAGGTGATTACTAAGCCCGATCGTTCCCATGTTCTGGCTGATCATCTGTCGCGTATCCCACAAACTACAGACGAGGAGCAAGATGATCCAGACCTCCCTGATGCTTCCCTATTCTTGGTAGAGACTGTAACTCCCTGGTATGCAGACATTGCCAATCTGCTGGCAACCCAACAGTACCCTCCTGGTATCTCTAGTCGGAAAAGGAAGAAGCTCATGCTAGAATCAGCCCCATACACCCTGCTAGGCGGTGCATTGTACAAGAAAGGCAAAGATGAAATGCTCAGAAGATGTGTTGCAGGGGATGAGATTGGGATTGTTCTGAAGGCTTGCCACGACGAGCCATGTGGAGGTCACTTTGCAGGAGAAGCTACAGCCAGGAAGGCTCTGCTAGCGGGATATTGGTGGCCTACCATCCACAAAGATTCCTATGATTACTGTAAAAGATGTGATGCTTGTCAAAGAATGGGGAAACCCACCAAGACAAGTGCCATGCCACTGCAACCTATCCTTCCTTTGAAGCCGTTTGAGAAGTGGGGCATTGACTTCGTAGGTCCGATCGATCCTCCTACCAGAAGGAAACAGAACCGATACATCCTCGTATGTACGGATTATGTCACAAAGTGGTGTGAAGCTAAAGCCCTAAAGCGGGATGATGGTAACAGCGTGGCCCTGTTCATGTATGAGAATATCATCACCCGTTTTAGCAGTCCCTTAGAGCTGGTAAGTGACAGAGGCACTCATTTCCTCAACAAAGTCATGGAAGAATTGACAGAGTTGTATAAGATCCGCCATCGCAAGTCCATTCCTTATTACCCCAGAGCCAACGGCCAAGTCGAAGTCACCAATCGCATCCTCTGCTCGATTCTGACAAGAACAATTGCCGCACATCATCGTGATTGGGATGATCGACTTACAGAGGCCCTCTGGGCGTATAGAACCTCCCATAAAGCAGCAACAGGACAGACACCTTTCCAGTTGGTGTATGGTACAGAAGCAGTTTTTCCTGTTGAATTGGAACTACCCTCTTTGAGAGTGGCCATCAAAGAGCGTTTGGGGGACGATGATTCACTGCAACGCCGTCTCCTGCACCTGGAATGTTTGGACGAAATTCGTAGGATGGCTCTACAGTGCATGGAAGCCACGCAAGCTCCACGTAAGGCTTACCATGACAGTTTCATCAAGCACAAGGAGTTCAAAGAAGGTGATTTGGTCCTAGCCTATGATTCACGCTTTGGCAAGTTTCCTGGCAAGCTCCAGCAGCGGTGGATGGGCCCCTATAAGGTACTTGCAGTCAACCCTAATGCATCTGTTCAAGTGCAGACCGTTGATGCCTCTGATGATCCCTTTCTGATCAATGGATATCGCCTGAAGAAGTACTTCCCTCCTTGGGGATCTTGACAATTACGGACACTTGATCCTTCCCCTTGTTGGCGCGGCACTGTACTTCTTATGATGCTACTTTTGATAGCCGTTCTTCAATCACTTCTGATGAAGAGGGTGCAACCCTCTGTCCCCTCCAAACCCCCTTCCAGTCTTGATTTCTTATCCTCTATTTTCCACCAGCGACAGTGGCGAGGTTGGTCTTGAGACATGGTTTTTCTACCATTCCCTTGCTCAACTGGAAGAGAAAAAAAAAGAGAGAACAACAAAACAAAACAAAATATATCGGTTATGGGAGAAAAGGACTTAGGTCCCTGTCATGCCGACCTATTCTTCGAGAAAAGGTGGAAACACCCTCGGGAATAGGGGAAAATAAGAAAAAGAAAAAAAAACAAAGAAGAAAAAGAAAAAACAAAACAAATCTGTTATGAGAGAAAAGGAAGCAATTCCCTGTCATAGCAGGCCTCGTGCCAAGAAAAGGTGGTAAACACCCTTGGGCGAGAAGCTGGCTGTGGAAAAGGTGGTAACACCCAACAGTCCAGAAAGTGGATTCATTGATTGATATCCCTAGGATCCAATTCCGACGCTACCTCCCTTGGTACGCTGTGTCCTAGGTCTCTCTGCAAAGTGACTACCTGTCCTCTTACAGACGACATATTCCTATCCAACTCAATGTTCGATTTGATGGCTACCTCTCTGGGTACGCCTCTTCAACAATTGACGAAGCGATCTTCATCGACAACCCCTTGAGTGATGTGAGCTTTCATCCTAACCGGATGGGGAAGTGAGTATGGTTGCCCTCTGTATCTATCAACAGAGAGTGAGACAGAGGGTGGGGCGAGAGACCAGTTTTTTCCCTTCAAATCAAATGAGAGGTGAGAAGTGTGAATGAAGTATTGCACGCACGGGATGGGCCTCTCAATGCACAAAGCACAATTTGTTTCTGTGCACTGCACCATAAGGCTCCCTTGCCTTCCTTCTTGCACCGTATGCCGGCACAGGGCGGGATGCACTGTTGCACCATCAATTGCGCACAAGGCATACACCCTTTGCACAAGTGACTGTGAGGATTACATCAATGGGTTTCAGAAAAAGGCTGCCCTCCTGTATCTATCCACAGAGCGTGAGACAGAGGGTGGGTTGAGTGTGACTGGAGTTTCTTCAATCAATTACCGAGAGGTGAGATTGAGGGACGTTACGACACTTGGAGTCAGGTATATTCTCGTTTCCCTATGCACCCACGGGATGGGTTTTTACCGTCAACACAAGACACGTCACCCTGTTCTGTACACTGCACTGTAAGGCTCCCTTGCCTTTCTTCTTGCACCTATCCCAGACGGGTTAGACGCACTAATGCACCATCAACTGTGCACCCTGGCATACTCCCTTTGCACCATTTCTCCCTTGTTGATTCCTCAACCGGGTATGCGATATGGGTTTAATCATTCTTCCTCAAGTGATATTAGTCATGGGGCGAGTGACTGTTCTTTCATTCCAATTGAGTGATTGTGAGTTGAGTGTAGTATCCCTCATCATTGACGAATTTCTTGCGATTCCTTCCATCAGTTACCTCCCTGGGTGCTGCCGCGTGGTCCCTTCCATGACGGACGTGTGCCGAGAAGATGCCTTGGTCCCTCCAGCGCCGACAACCACACTGGACGTGCCGTCGACACTCAACCTTGATTCTTGACGAAACGGACCAAGTTTTTCTAACCCTACAACTTCTGTTTCTTAGTGATGGTCATGTTTTAAGTGTGGGGACGTTAGTGGATGGTCTATGGCGTAGTCCTAGGTCCCTGTTGCTCGGTTAACCCTATCCGTTAAGGTCTTAAGTGTGGGGACGCGTCCCTGCGCGTCTATGTTGCATACCCCTCTGCATATGCCTTATCTTGCTCATGCATGAATGCCATGCCTTGCTTTTACCCTAATGGGATCCCTTCCCACCCTTCCGGTTATGTTCCACCCACCCTTAGGGCTGTTTCCTTGCAGTTTTCCTTCATTCCCTGATTTTGAGGTCCTGCCATGTGAATGCACCCTATGTTCACCAAAGTCCCCATCCAACCTTATAGCCCTGTTCCTCCCATTGAGCGGTCCATTTTTCCTTTTTACCTACCCCTGTTCCGGTGCACGGTTTTTGAGTTATTAATTTTTGAAGCATTTTACGCAATTTAGACGGTTTTCCATGTGAACGCGCTTTTCTTGCTTCGGAACCGTGATCTGATGTCATAGCCCTGACCAGCGCTTTTCCCTTGACATTTTTCATTTTTATTCCGCATCATTTCGATACATGGTTTGTCCGTTATTAATTTTCCGGTTTTTTAAGACTTTTTCGTGTGTATTTGTGACATTTTTCCATGTAAACCTGCCCTATTTGCATCGGAATTCCAATTTGATTTGACAGCCGTGTCCCTGTGCCTTCCCCCACTTTTCCTTTTTCCTCCACCCTTTTTCGACTTCTGGATTTTTACTTATTAATTTTTAAATGAGTTTTCGAGAGTATTTTTGGAGTTTTTCACATGTGAACCCCTCCTAGTTCCGCCGGAACTGCGTTTTAACGTGATAACCCTGTGCCACCCCTTCCTGCGGACATTTTTCCTTCTTACTGCATGTCATTCCGGTGAATGGTTTGTTCGATATTAATTTCCGATCCCATTTTCGGGTTTATTTTTAGGGTTTTTCCCATGTGAACGCGTCTTATCTCAGTCGGAATTATGTTTTGATGTGATAGGATTGTCGGGCACATCTTTCTGCACAGTTTTCCTTTTTTCTGCACCTCATTCCGATGCACGGATCTTTCGATATTAATTTTTAAATTGCGCTTTTGGTTCGTTTTTTGTGTTTTTTTGCACGTGACCGCCTTTACCCCTCCCGGAACCTCCTTCATATATTCTTCTTGTTTTCCCTCTGTCGTCCTGCCCACTTTTTGTTTTTACGCTATTTCGTTTTGACGTCCGGATTGGGAGTTATTAATTTTTCTTTATTTTTACGTTTTTTCTCACGCCCGTTTTGCGCGTGAACGCGTCTTTTTTCAATTTTACGCGTCTCCACGCGCCCCGGTTGTGTCCGCATAACCCGTACCGTCTTCCCCGCGCCATTTCAATCCCGTCACGGCAAATTTTTTTACCCCGCCCCGCGCACGAGCGCGGGACGGGGGTACGCGCCCTTGCCCCCCACCCCTTCCCCCCACCTGCCCACCCCATGGCCCCCCCCCCATGGGCCCCCACCCCTTTCCCCTAACTGCCTACCCCTTCCCCCCAACCGCCCGTCTCTCTCCCTCTCTTTCTCTCTCTCTCTTTCTTTCTTTCTCTCTCTTTCTTTCTCTCTCTCCTCCTGTGTCCTCTACCTCCCTGCCATCTCCAGCGCCTCCCTCCCCTCCTCCTCTATCTCCCAGCGCCTCCCTCCCCTCCTTCTCCTTCTCCCAGCCTCCATGCCGTCGCCCCTCCCCTACTTCGCCTACTCCCTACCCTCCCCGCCATTTCTTCCCCCCCCGGCGGCGTGCTCCTCCCCGCCCTCCTGCTCCTCGCGCCCCCCCAGCGGCGTGCTTCTCCCCGCCCTCCTGCTCTTCCCCCGCCCTCCTGCAATACCTCCGCCCTCCCCCAACGCCCCCCCGCCAGCACCTACCCTCCCCGCCATTTCTTCCCCCCCCGGCGGCGTACTCCCCGCCCTCCTGCTCCTCGCGCCCCCCCGGCGGCGTGCTCCTCCCCGCCCTCCTGCTCCTCGCGCCCCCCAGGCGGCGTGCTCCCCGCCCTCCTGCTCTTCCCCCGCCCTCCTGCAGCACCTCCTCCCTCCCCCAGCGCCCCCCCGCTAGCACCCCCGCCCTCTCCTCCTTCGCCCTCCCCCCTCCCTCCTCCTCCTCCTCCTTTCTTTTCCCTCCTCGTAGCCGCTGCCACTGGACGGAGTCGCCGCCGCCGCCATCGGACAAAGCCGCCACTGGATGGAGCCGCCGCACGCCTGCCGCCTCTCTCCACGCCGCCACCACCACCGCCATGCCTCCACCACCACTAACCCTAACTGCCTCCACTAACCCTATTCTGGTTAGTACCCTAACCTTAGTTAGTTTTCACCTAACTAACCTAACTAAGACCACTAACTTTAGTTAGTTCCCTAAAATAACTATAGTTAGTTGACTAACCTAACTATAGTTACCCTAGACTAACCTAACTATAGTTAACCTAGACTAACCTAACTATAGTTACCCTAGACTAACCTAACTATAGTTAACCTAGACTAACCTAACCATAGTCAACTTAATTAACTAACCCCAACCTAGTTAACCTAACTTAGTTGATTCACCTACCTCGTTGACTAACCTAGCCTAGTTGACTAACCTAAGCAACCTAGACTCACCTGACTTGACTTCGGTGGACTAACATGACTTACCCCACTAACCAGACTTAATTGACTTATGCCTAACTGACTTATTTGATTAATGTGATTTAGGTGACTTAATTAATCACTACGTTAATTTTTCCATTAAAAAATTCAGAAAAAATTCTAAAAATTCCTTTTGCCTTTTGTTAATTTTTGGGAATTTGTCTGCTGGCAATTGCCTATCCTAAAATTTCTGAAAATTAAATATTTCCTCATTTCACCTCCAAATTGCCCATCAATGTAAAAAATTCATTTAAAAATAGTAAACAAATTCTTTAAAAAATTCTACAAAATTCTAAAAAATTTCCCTTACCTCCCTTGCTCATTTTCCATTTATTCAACCCTAAATGATCCCAACTTACAACAATTTTTTTTATTAAAAAAACATAAAAATAAAAATAAAAATAAAAAAACCCACAAAAAAAGAAAAAAAACCAAATTAACACATCTGCTAAGGTGTTGTTATTGTTGTTTCATCAGTGATCTTTACTTTTCCTTTACTGGATTCCCTTTTTTTGGTGGACTCTTCCGTGCGCATTTCTGCATTACATACACACCCCTTCCAGGTATTTATTTGATGTGCTTTATTTATTTTCATTTCCCCCTTAATCACAAATTAATTGTTAAAATGAATTCTTTAATTCACCCACAGTTTCCACGCGCATTCGCGCTAAACACACATACTTTTTAACTAAAAATGAACCAGCCGTTCAATTAGCACGCGCTACGTGCGCTAAAGAGACTTTAATTTTTTATTAAAAAGAACAAGCCGTCACATGAGCACGCGCTGGCAAAAAAGCGCTCCACATCACCTTAATTTCTAATCAATGAATTGCATTTAGAGACCCGGTCGGGAATCGAAGTCCGGGAATCGAATAACTGCACCGCTTAACTTAATAATTAGTAATTAAATAACTAATAAGAAACCGCCGTTTTCTTATTAAGGTTTATCACCTAATAAAAATTCACCCATTTTTAATAATTGATTAAAATCAACCCTTCATTAAATTAATTCCCCCTCACTGCACTTAATTCTCTTTTTTTTTTTAATGAACCCGTTTCGTGGGATGGGTATGCGCCGTCATTAGAGTTCTTTTCCATGGTCCAGTCTTGGTTTATCATTGATATAGTTTTGATATGTGTCAGATGTGGTTTTATTTTGGTTTCCTATCTTTGTTATGGTTACACGTACGGTATGCAGTTTTTTTTCTTTTGTTGCCTGATACGAGGCTCAGGGTGTTTGTCTGATACATCGCATGAAGCTTTCGGTCGCATTTGTCTCAACCTCATGTCAAATTTTTTCTAGGATGTGGTTTGCTTGGGGTTAGTTGGTCGTGTCACGTCTTATTTGGTTATTCTCTTATCCTTGGTTTTTGTCTGTTGCTTTGCAGGCATTCTCCTTGATTGTCTGTGTTTGTGGTGTGTGTGTAACCATCTGAATGGCGCCTTCTCATGCTCCTCCCCCTATCCAGTACGTCCCATTAGTTAGTAGGGATTACTCGTCCCTACTTACTTTTGAGCCCCTCACGAAGGCGGGACTTGTTGCTTTTGTGGCCACTCCTTTTCCATTACTTCCAGAGGATCCGTCGTTATGTGATGAGTTCTTGGCCTCTTACAGCAAGAAGACAGGCGTAGTCCAAGGAATGTCTATGACTTTGACATCTCGAGGCTTAGGGAAGGCTCTGTCTCTTCCCTTCAAAGGAGAACCTTTTGTGACCACTCGTCAGCTCTTCTCTAATGAAGAGATTCTCAAGCTGTTGCAGAAGCAGACAAGGGAAGTCCTTGATGTTAAGAAAGTGATAAACTCTTCAGGAGTTTCGTTTTCTATGATTACTGATCCCGTATGGAAGACGATGTGTCAGTTCCTTCAGGACAGGTTCATGCCTACCAAAACGCCATCCCACTATTTGTCCAAAGAGCTTTTCACAGCTTCCAGGATGGTGCTAAAAGGAGTTGCTATTGATTGGAGCACTTACCTCCTTACTAAAATGGATCAGCATTTTGTTAAAGTCACGAGGGGTAATGTTACCAATGTTACCTATGGATCATATTTGTCTGCCTTCTTGACCTATTCAGGTTTACAGAAGACTGTACCTCCACTTCCTCCATCAGATCCAGTACCTCCTCCTCCACCTTCAGAAGAGTCAGCACCTATTGACATTGAGGATGATGATTCTCCGCCTCCCCTGGTCATACAACGCAAACGCTTGAAGAGGATAGCGGATAAAGCCCCTGTTGTACTTCCCTCAGTGCCTATCCCTGCTACTTCTGGCAGTGAACTCCCTGGGTATCTCACTTGCAATAACCTGTTCAGAGTACATCGAGAAGGATCCTTGGAGATCTCAGTTCCCTCCCTGAACAGTCTCGTTTCAGGAGATGCCATTCCTTTCCTTTGCAAGGATATTCAAAGTTCCATTGAGTTGTCCGTGACAGCCTGTGTTCAATAGCTGTACGCATCTTTCTATGAGGAGCTCATGCAGTCCAAAGACCAGTTGCATAAGGCAACATCTGAGTTAGCTTCTGCTAAGGATACCCTAGCAGATCTATTTAAGCAAATGGAACAGCAAACCCAACTGGTTGCCACTCAAAGCGATGAGATTTCTTCATTGAAGACCCAATTATTCGAGGCTCAATCACAGGTTACTAGCCTTTCAGCAGAGAAGGAGAGGATGTCCAACGAAGTGAAAGAAATCCAAGCTATTTTAGATTACAAGCTTTTAGCTTTACAGACTGCTAATGACACAGTGGCCAACCAAGCCTCCCAAATCCAGCAGTTGCAAGATCAGCTTGCAAAGTCCCGCTCTGTTCCTCCAAGCCCTCCTGTTCCATTAATTCCTTCTCTTTCACAGCAGGACTTGGCTGCCCTACAGAGACAGGCTACTTTGTGCCCTCTATTCCAAGATAAAGTGGAAAGATTGCAGTCCAGAATGGACTTGGTATGGTCTACCTTTGAGCAGTTTCAGGAATATGTCTTACCAGACCATTCTTTCTTTGTCCACTACCACTTACAGAAGTTGGTCTTCTATATGAAGCTTTCCACGATGGATTTACCTTTTCCAGAGGATGGCTGGAGTGGGGCTTGGTCTGCTGAGTTGTTGACAGAGGTAGCCAGAATGGTCTTTGAAGATTCTGTCACGCCAGATACCATGTTGATGTCATACATGTATCTCCGAGGAGATTTGTTAATTCCAGATGAGGTCGATATGGCATGGTATGTGGGGAATGTGGTCTTACAGGCTGTTTTATATGTCAATCATTTGGAGTTGCGCATAGCTGATATGTTCCAGAGTTATTCCTCCAAAGTAGCTGATTGTCATGATAATTCATGGCATCCCATGATTGATTCGGTGGTCCTAAATCAAAGACAAAACACAGCTCCTACCTTTGCCCAAAGTACTAACCAACTGAGGATGGATCTCTTAACCTATCTTTCCAAACATAATCCATTTGATGCTACCTTCTTTGATGCCTATCATAGACGATCTCTTTTAGGACCTTCTGTTCCTACCCTCCTCTATTACCAACAATTGGCTCACCGCTATGATATATATTTTTCCCTTTGTCAATCTAATTCCACAGTAATTTTACCACTTCTTTTCCAACCTTCAAATTTCCCTCAAATTCCTATTTTCATTTACTGTTCCTTTATTGAGGATAGGGTATTTTCCCCTTCTCCACCCTGTTCTTCACCCCTCATAAATGTACCCTCCACATTTCCTATTTATCAGTTAACACCGTTCCTTAGTGATTCCTTACAAATTTCTGCCACTCCTTCTTTAACCTTTTCTTCCTTTTATGATTTTTTCTATCCTTCC